>NW_018128054.1:1211427-1217499 GCF_001952655.1 Monopterus albus | reverse complement strand
AGAGAATTATTTTGTAGAGATACTGCTTGCAAACCAATGATGTAAGATGATGTCATGGGGTAGGACTGGATAAGTCTGATTTCTTCCTACTCCATTCAAGCATGTACTAGGTATAAGCAAATTGATATTGGATTAGCATTTGTTGGATATGTGTAAAATTATGTGTGTTGACATATCAACTGTCTTTACATGCTTGAAAGAATAAATCAAATCGAATCAAATCAAAATCAAATCCTTCACAGAGTGCAAACTGTTAATTCTGAATTATACAGACTAGATGAAAAGCTATAACTTAAAATGTTTTTTTTATTTTCAGTGTTTGTCACCAACCTTAATTTGTTAATCCAAAAGGCCTTACAATGATTCTCTATACGTAATCATTTGCAAAGCCTTTTTAAAGTTTATAGACCTGCAGTGAATACCAATATCAATTTGCAGTTTCCTTCATTTTTATTGGTGCACTGCTCCTTTTTATTGCCCCGACTGTCAATGTGTGTTATCATCTGCGGTCAGGAAAAATGTTGATCACGTCACCCCTATTTTCATGCTGATAGAACACAGAAATAAAAATACAGGGACTCATAAAAACATTGCTTTAATAGTGGGAAAAAAAAACCCCACTTAAGCCATTAAATCCAGCGGCTGTAAAGCATGATTTCGTTAGAAACCATCCAGACTTTTCCTACTCGTGAGATCTTTACAATTAATTACACTCCCAGCAAAGAAGCTTGCAAGTACTGAATTATATAAATATGTGTGTGAACTGTGACAATCAATCAGAACTCAATGCTCCAATTTAGTTTCCAGGTCGCTGTGGTTTGAAGCCTTATGTACTGTAAAGGCATGGTAACGTTTTAGTCTAAGTATCCCTAATTAGCTTTTAGAAACAAAGACAGTTAATGAGCTGTTTCTTACACACCACACAGTCATTTGTTTTTTATGTAGGTTACTTGTTGACCATTATAACTCTCTGGATGAATACATTTTATACTATTACAACTAAATTTGATTATATTGTCATTCGTTATCTGTTCATTCAGCTGCCTCCACTGGAGATGGTTGTTTTATCTGATACGTAAACTTCATCTTATAGTGTTCGAGAAATTATTTGTTCAATGTTCTTATACATGCGTAATAGAGGAACTTTAGGTGTAATCAAAAATACTTTCAAAAGTAAATTTCTACTTACTTAAAAATATGTAGTTACAACAAAGTGGCAATGGTTACTGTTACCGATTCAATCTTTTTTTTTTTTGGCAGTCTGACCCTCTGTCTATAATAAAGACTACAGGCAGAAACTGAGGCCATGGATCTGGAGCGTAGATGTGCAGCAGCTGTGAGCTACATCACTATCTGTGACCACCAGAGGTCTCTGGCAGTCCTCGAGCTACATGACAGAAACCCTCAAAACCAGTGTAAATTGCTCTGCCTGTGTGTGTGTGTGTGTGTGTGTGTGAGGCTGAGTCACAGTTGAGAGTCAGCGAGAGAAAGACCGCGCCTATCCAACTGTCTCATCTAGCCAGATGGCTGCGAGTCCCTGTCTGTATATGTCAGGGATCAGGCCATTGCTTATGGGTCTGCAGAGCTTTGCTGCTCTCTAACTCTCCTCTAAGTAGTTAAACACGACAGACAACGTAGGCTGTGGGAAATAAAACACACAAATTCTTATATTATTAATGAAAGGCTGGAGATCAGGGAATAAAACAGGTGCTTAACTTCAATATAAAATATATGAACAATAAAAGCTATTGTACTTGTATTGAAAGAATATTTTCTTGTGAAGAAAATCCTTCTTCATGCCCTTGTAGCCTCATGCTTTAAACCTTTGTTGTACAAAAACAAACATGGACAGCAACCAGCATCTTGCCCTTTGTACTGAAACGGCCAAAAAAAGCATTTTGGTGTCATCCTGGATGGAGCCAGAAGTACACTAAGTGGAGGGAGTGAACTTTGTAAGACAAAACTAACTTCAAGTTAGGTAAAAATGTTAATTTACAGGTGACAAGTGTCATCGATCACCATATACTAGATCTGAAGCCTTAAGATTAGAATCTTTACTTATTACACACCATATCTGCTGACTGTGAACATCAACTGACCTGGAAAAGACCTGGTTCAGCTTGTGACTATGATAACACTCAGAAAAGACTTTTAAAAGACTAACATCTAACACCCTCTCACATCTAAAGAAAATGTGGCATTAGTCACACAGTGTTTTAGTCACTGACTATGATTTTGCAAAGACTTGAGGGGTTACTATTTGCAAGACTGCAAGCAGATTTCTCCTGAGACTACTCCTAATCATGCTCCTGGTGGGAAGTTACAAGAATAAGGAACTGACAAAGCAGGAACAAAACCACAGTTTGGCTACAGCTGCTGGTGTTTGCAGTGCTTTGTGTAAAAAAAAAAAGGAAACACATAGAATGTGGACATGACCCTGGTTGACTGAAAAGGGACAGTGAGGTCTGTCTACCTTCTCTCTGTCATGGTACAAATCGTATGGCACGTCAAAGAGACACGCTTGCTCAGCAGAACAGTGCCTTCCAGGGGCCACACTGGAGTCCTCGTCATATTTACCTGTTTCTGTGCCCGCTATGCTGCTTCCTGTTTGGTGCCAGCGAGCTCACCTATTGGCTCTGTTTACATGAGCAAAGACTTAAGATTATATTAAAGATGACTGAAGAGGACTTAAAACAGCTTGGATCACCACCTTGCACCAAAAGAATTTGGTACCATGATTTTATTTTGACTGGAAATTCATCTGGAATGTTGTTGTTGTAGGTGTAAGGCCAGCGTTACTCATAAAATACATTAAAAATGAACTCTTTCATTCAGGCTGAGAATTTTCTGGATCTGACTGTTTATCTCGTTTGTAGATTCAAAAACAAACACAGAACCCCCCACCCTTAAAATCACAAATGCTACAATGTACCAACTAATAGCAAAGTTTACTAACGTTCTACAAAACTGATAATTCACTCAGAACACGGCATATTCAAGGGAATTCAAGAGTAATGCAAACACACAGAATGATTACCAGCTGTGTGGGTTTTGATGCTGCAGAACGAACTAATATGCATTTGCTTTGGGTTCATAGGCTGGAATAAAACAGCTCTTTTCATGTGTGCAATACATGTTGTGTGCGTTCACTAAGGAGATTATATATTCTTATGGATGGGACACGACTGGAAGCTTGTGGTTCCCTTCTTCTCGTCTCTCCCACACCATCACCCACAACAAACAAAAGGCACAGCGCTTTATCAACAACAATCAGGAGCGTTCCAGCGACGCGGAGCTATACTTCGTCATATTTACATATCCATCCACAGAGGATTAACTGCTTTCAATAGCACAAGTCTGAGGAAATCCTTCACAAGGTGCACAATCTATGACAGACTTTGCACAGAAGAAAAAATTTATGCAGAACATAATGCAAACATCAAGGGTATTCTTGGGTGATTAGACGTCAAAAGCTTGGAAGTTTAGAACAATACGATTCAAAATGTGGCAACACTGCACACTGAGAAAATGTGATTGTGTCCTGCAGCTTTGCTCCACTCAGCCAGCAATGCTGTATTTTGAAGATCACTTTTTAATATGGAACACCTGTCCCAAAAAAGTCTCCAGGACTTTGACAGTTATACCAAACTGTCCGTCAACAGCAGGCAATCCACCATGAAATGAGATATGGAAAAGATTCACTGGGAATGCCAGACTGCTGTGGATTGTTGTTTCTTTCCACACTACTGCAACTTATGCATTTAAATGTCAAAAGAGCGTTCTTAATGTGAAGGAATGCAGCAATACACTGCACAGTATCTCTGTGATCTATTCCAGCAGGGCATTCCCCCAGAAGGCCTCAACCAGTTGTCTCTGTCCCTCACAGCTCCAGAGGTTTTGAGCGGTAAAGAAGAAGGGAGGAGCAAATAGGGAAATACAAAAGCTCTGAAGAATCAGATCTATAGATGGATCACAAATTAAAGGAAAAACTAACAAAGTGAACAACATACACCATTTAGTAAAGTGCTTCCAGAACAGTTTGAGTGCTTCTCTGTTCTCTGAGAAAACAAAACAAAACATACTCCCTCATTGTGTTTAAAACACTTCTTTTTACTCACTAAGCCATTCACAGCTGGACTGATTAGTCGGTTAATTGATAGAAAATTAACTAGCAACTATTTTGTTAATTGATCAGTGACCCATACATATTTTATTTCAACTCACTTATTCTGGATTTTCCATTAATTTGGTATGCATGTGTAGCTGCTAACTGAATAATGTGGGGAAAATTAAAAGATGGCACCCACCCTGACAATTCCATTTTTGGAGAGGCAAAAAAAAAGAAGAAAGATTTATGTCTGCAAAGGCCAACATTAATTCCATAATGAAAACAAACTGGATATTTCTCAGCCTGTTGGGATCAGCAGGGGTTTTAGGAGCTTTCCCTGTATGCGTGTAGGTGTTTCTGCCAGCACACAAAATCAGCAGACATGAGTCTTTATCTCACAGCCCTGATATTCAGCGTGACATGTAAGCTTCCGCTGATGAGAGTAGGGGAAAAAGCTGTCAGTAAACTGTAGAAAGTGCAGGGTTAGCAAAAAGTCGTCTCTCGACTCACTCTGAAAAGGATTCTGGGAAAGATACAGAAAGTAGCTAGTTTTGGTTATCTCCTCACAGTCTGACTTCCCCCACTCCTGTGACCGTTCCCCCGACTGTGAGCTGGATTCTGCCATGTCTTGAGTTTGAGCACAATACAATTTAATTGGTCTTCAAAGCCGGTGCAACATTATGTTTTAGGATTGTTGTATGTCATAGAATAAGTTTCATTTAAATTATAAAAAGCTCATTTGAGCAGGGTGAAAATACATGTGTGCTCTCCCAAACCATATAAATCATGCCTTTTTAAAATGGACAATTTGGACTAACAGGCTCTGCTTACAGGTCCAGCCTCCAAACTAGCCTGTGGTGCAGATAGTTAAGAATTTATTTGATAATCGCTAAGTAGTTGCTGAACAGCAAACACCAATTAGAGCAAATTATGTTAAACCCGGGGAAGCATTAATTTTCCAGACCCACTGCTCTATCACATGCATGCAAACACACACACACACACCACTTTCAGCCAGGACATGCAGTGTGTCTGCACCGAGCCAGGAGAAGTTAATTGGATTGTAAGTAAGCATTCTGGACGTCCATTATCTTTGTCCATCTGTAGGGGTGGATATCATGTGGTGCCTTATCAAAAAAAAAAATCTTATCTTGACCCAAAGATAAGAAAAACACACGTTCTCTCTCTCCCTCGTACACACATGCTGTATAAAATCACGATTAATATCACCTGGTGCAGCAGCTAGGGAACTGCCCCACTCCCCAAATGATATTTCTGTCTTCTCTGGCCTTCCTTAGACATTGTCCATCGTTGATGACCCTGTCACCCCAAGGTGCTCTGGCTATAAAACCAACCAACAATGTATCCACAAACATGGCTGTTTCTTCTTTCCTCACTCTGAAGGACACCGTGGCTCCTGGCCAGTCAGCACTCCCTTCCCCTTCTGTGTTTACTTAAAAACACCAAAGAAGCAGATAAAGACTGTCAGGTGCAAACACACACACACACACACACACACACACATACAGTATACAACAGCAGATTCACAGAAGAACTTGGTAACAGTTTTTTCTATAGAAGCAAGCCAGAACGGCCTGAAAGGCTTGGTACCATTTTACCCTAATTAGTCTAACGTTAAAATGCCCTATTCCAGCAGCACATGACTGATGACAGAATAGCGTTTGATTTAGCAGTGCCGTCTTTTGTTCAGCTCCCTAATGAATGTGGTTATTAATTACCTGTGAAGCTTTGGGGTAGTAGCAACAACCTGTTCTGTCAAATGCTAAACGTTACAAGCTCCTGTAGTTCATCCATCTCTACACTCAGCACCGAGAGGGAACAGCTCAATCTTTGCCGAATGTCATTTATTTCCAGCGCTACTTTTCTCCACTGTGCCAAAATGGATTGCACACCATCAAGTGAAACCTAACGACATACAGCTCAAAGCTTTGATACCTGGACCA
>NW_018128054.1:1209525-1211367 GCF_001952655.1 Monopterus albus | reverse complement strand
CCCACCCCCACCCAAAATCAAAGCATGGGCATTTGTGCTTCATTTCTCCCAGAGGTGAACTTTTCTATTTAGACCTGTCAACAGTCTTGTTATGCTCGGTGGTTTGCGGTCAGATGCCATTTCTTAAATAGAAACCATCTATCAGACGCTAAGTGGTGGCTGAGAGATGCCATTGTGGTCATGAGTGGGAGATTGTGGTGAAGGAGGAAGTGGTGAAACCACTGGAAAAACAGTTCCAAGGGTTGCATTTTTCTTGTGTAAGAGCTAAGTGGGATGGAACGAGTTCAGTGCACTTGAGGATAAACAAAGTTAATTTGTATGTAAAAGGAATAAGGAGGAGACCTGCCAAACGTCAGTATGTTAGCATGCTGATGTTAGTATTTAGCTCAAAACAATGCTCAGTCTATAGTCACAGTATAAACCGTCAGTTTGCCGTATGAAAAGCAGAAGATACCAAAGTAAAGTTGACTTAGGAAGAGGAAAACACTACAGTAATGTGTTTATTTTTCTCCTTTTCTGCTGTATATACCAACCACACACAGATGGAACTGTCTGTCCACAATGCACCATCAAAGAGAATAAGACCATCATCATCACTTTTATTGGCCAAGTATGTTACACACACAAGGAATTTGTCTCTGGTGCAGAACCAAGGCAGCCATCTGCGGCGCCAACTCACACCGATGGTGGCGCTGTCGCTGCAAGGCGCTGACCAAAGACACTTTGACATGCGGACTGGGGAGAACGGGAATCAAACCGCTGACCTTCCAGTTAGGGGACGACCGTTCTACCTCCAGAGCCACCCCTCAGATGCAAAAATAAAAAAAATACTATTCAATCATCTTGGAATCGGGAATGAAAGCCGTCTCAGCCCTTTGCTACATAAAATAATTAAAATAGTGCAAAACTTTTGCAGATAACATGCACACATTAATTTATGCTTTTTCCACATCAGTGGCTCTACTAGCACTGTGAACAATCTTCCCAGCAAAAGCAACACACAGTCTCCCTGCACCTCCAGCACAGAGGCTCCTCTGTTTGCAGCCTGGTGCTGGAAAAAGTACAATGCATGGGAAGGAGACAAGCTCCTGGATCAGGTTCCTGCCTCCCCGTCCAGGTGATACCAGACCTGGCCACTGCAGCTCCTCCCATTTCCTGCCCTGACAATGGGCAAAGGCGAATCACTCACAGCCTAATTGCTACCTTCCATGGGACAAGCTCAGACAAGCACAGACCTGGTCCACAATGGATGTATTAACTTCCGTACATGCTGTCACAAAAGGCCCCAAAAGAACAATGCACTCTCTCTTTCTCTCTATCGAAGAACTGCTGTTTCATTCGTAAAGCTTGGAGAGTCAGGTGGACTGGGATAGATCTACGTGGGAAAGGTCATTACCTAATGACTGAGGTCAGTCGTATGTGGTTGTGGAGTGTGTGTGCTCCCATTGTTAAAGGGCAAGAGTTGATTTAGTGATAAAGTAACAATGCAGCATGTGTGTGCTGTGATTTTCAGAATGCTGTAATTAACAAAGAAGAATTAATCTCTTTTTGTCTTTCTGAGCCCAAACAATTATCCTCATTATAGCTTCTAAGAAAATCTTAAATCATCAGGGCCATTAGCAAGATTTTATTTCCCATAAGTTGTGCTCTAAAATGTCAGGATAAATTGCTAAAATGCAAAGCCTTGATCACAGATAAGGGATTCACCAAAGCACTTAGATGACAATTAGCTTTTGATAATTCCCTTATATTAAATGCCAAGTTCCTGAGTGCTCATTTAAAATAACCAGCGTGGTATATTTTGTGCAGATACTGTTGAAGGTACACAAAGTATCCTCACCA
>NW_018128054.1:1204278-1209485 GCF_001952655.1 Monopterus albus | reverse complement strand
CATTCCAGACAAATGCAGCAACGACATTCTTTGCACAAAGCTTAAGAATTCCCACATATAGTATTTTAGACTTTAATGATATGATAATGATGGCTGAACAAGATACCCATGCAATCCAGTGACAAAGACGGTGTCAAGAGCCACAGCAAGCTGGCACAACAGCAAACCTTCAATTGACTTGGATGTGATGTGCCACAGAGGATTGCACAAACTCTGATCCACACAGAAACAAACACAAATACTGCAGGTCTGTGATTCTGTCGAATATCACGGCCAAACCTGCTGGTTTTAAGAGTAAACCGACTTCTTGATCATCGTCAGAACTTCATGACCTGCTAGACTCCAGCAATGAAGTTAATGTATAAAATGTTACAATGTCTGACGAGAGTAACTGCAAAAACCATAATATTCAGACAAATATATGACAGGCCTTCCACAGAGAACATATTACTACATACCAGTCAAGTCCCATAGCATTTGCTTCATTGCTAGCCCAACTTCTTTTTAAGTGGAAACATGTCTTCTGTCCCTTTATGCAATAGATTAAAGAGGTCATGGTGCGTCTTCAAACAGAATTGCTTTTAAAGGGGTCTTTTACAAAACATCACAGAACCTGGTCTCCTTTCACTAATTATGTGGAGAAATGAACCTTTCCAGTATCCTGATTGCTTTCTTATGCCATTCATAAAAAGATATTTTGTAAGAAAGAATAACTATAGGAATCCGAGCACTAATAGCAGATTTTATTTATTAATTTTTCTCTTTTTATGTCTGCCATTGAACTGCAGTCAGTTCAAGATAGATACTGACTGAGTCATGTTTATTATAGCATTGATCTAGAAGTTTGTGTGGTCAACTCCCACGACAGAAAGAGAAAGAATACAGTGGAACACAAAAAGCCATGCTGTTATCGGTAAGCAACATAACTTGTTGCTTACTGATTTATCATTATGTTACTCAACATGGAGTGTCTGCAATTTTATGTTTTTATTTATTTATTATTCATTTATTATTTTGTTATTATCTCTTCATATTTCTTTTCCTCCCCTGTCATTGCTGTTAGATGTATTGTTTCCACTGTGTTGTCCTACAGGAAAATGAATTAATAAAGTGTTCAAAACATAAATAAATAACCAAAAACTACACACACTCATAATATCATCTGCAGCAGCTAAGTCGGCCTGTATTCACACGACAATTCAGGTGCACCCAGCTCTGCCACATTCAGCACTGTGAGTGCATTAACACTTGTTCAACAGAGAGAGAATCTAAAAATACAGAGCAAAGAGGATCTGAGCAGAGGCGAGGGACAAACTGAGGATTATTACCGCCTCGGTGAATCAAACAAACAAGTCCGAAAAGGAGCGCGAACAGGAGGTGGAGACAGAGAGAGGGATGGAGAGAGAGAAAAGAGGAAGGGAGGGATGGTGATGAAAAACACTGCTTCCTCAAAAGCCGACCTAGTCAAAGATTCACGAGAGGTGTGAAGTATGTATGTGTGAGAGGGTAAAAGGGGAGTTTAATGTTTAGGCATCCAAAAAAGAGACAGTCCTCTGTGTTTCATTGTCCGTGTCTGTGTGAGTGAGGTAAAAAAAAAAAAAAACATATCTAAAAATCGAAATGGCATAGAGACATGTTCAGTGCCAGATGCTTACAGTGCCTCCATGTACATGTTGAACCAAGAATAGACACAGAACTGAGATGCAGACAAACCAGACAGGCATGAGACAGAGGGAGAAAGAAGAACATGAAAAGGACTAACTTCTTTTTCAGCACGGCCAACAAATGGAAAAGAAGTGAGTCAGTAGTAATTATGACAGATGTGGATGACTGACTGCAGAGCAGCCAAATGTGTGGCTGCACCCAAACACACATTTTAATGACAAGACATAATTAGATAATAGGCAGAACACATAACTGATTGACACTTCAATTAAAATATTACAGACTGGAATTATGCAGTAGACTGTATTAAGACTTCACTAAGGTATCTCAAATGCTCAACTCAAACAATATGTGTGTGTGTGTGTGTGTGCTTTTTGATGACTATAGGCAGATGTGACAGCCCACTGAACAGAGCTGGTTGCATGACTGTTAAAGCAGAGCACTAATTAACCGGCTCATCTCACAGCCTACAAGAGGTCAAGTCATCACAGCGCCCACGCACTGACTGCATACGCACAGGGACACACACATGCATGTATATACTGTATGCCTGGTTACCTAGTAATAAACAGTTCAAGTTCAAAGACATGCAAACAACCCACATCATTTGCTAAGCAATTTCACAGCGTGAAGCTGTGAAATCAAGAATTTCATTAAGTGGGTTTGTTTACATGGATGCCCGAAATAGGAAGAATATATAACAGAGTAAATGAAAGGCAAAATAAAAGAGAGCTTAGATATAATACACTACACAATGGAGGAGTCTTTGATGGACTGAATAAAAGAGAAGGAGCATGTATAAGATGAGCAATCTTCGGCCACAACAGAGCAGCTTAAAAAGCCAATTAATCTGTAGTGTAGAGGGAGGGAGTCGGTAGTGGCCGAGGCCTAAAGGACAACCACTGGGTTCTGGCCCTCTCCAGCTGCCTGGTTGCAAGTACAAAGCTGCATGAGAAACAGATGCTGTGAACGCCAGACACCGGGTCACTCTCACTCTGTGTTGCTGTGTGTGAGAGCTAGAGACAATAAAATGTGGAAGACAGGTAGAAAAACAGAAGATTTGATTGACAGCGGATGTTTGCCCCGTACGTTTCTCTGTCTGTGTCTTTTCTGTTATATCAGAAAGGAATGACTTACAGCTACCATTATTACTACAACATATGACACTGGCTTCAAACTCTGGTGCACGATGTACATAATGAAGTGAGAAATTATCCAATATGGATTAAACTCCTACTGAGCTGCTAGACCAAAAGCGATTTAGATTTCCTGATTCACAAGCGCACTGCAAACCAAAATAATGAGGTAGAATACTTTTGATTCCTTTTTTTAAATTGCACAAAATACTGAATGCACTAATTGCACCTTTTGCAATAAATAACTAGCATTATCAAGAAGAAGTATGACTAACTCCAACGTTGATGTCAACACACTCAAGCTGCCTGTTGAGAAATGTTACACAAGCCCAACACAGTTAGTGCAGACTGTATCCAACTGGGACATCTTATTCTTTATCTCTGTTCTTTTTCTTCCTACTCATCTGCAAAACTGGAAAACAATTTAAACAATAGTCCACCATAGACACATACCGTAAATATAAACACTGAAACATGCACCCAGAAGTGAGGACACACAAAGACACCAGATCCAAATGCCAGATGAACAATTATTTGAAAGCACACACGTTTATCGGGCCCTTTACTGTACCTCTGCCCACTTCTGAACACACAACACCTGCTCTCCACAGACTGTCACTGATTTCAAAAGCCAGGTCAGTCAAATTGCTTGGCATCCGGAGCTGCTCTGTTCCCTGCCAACTGATTGGTCTGGTGTGCTTGTGTGACATGAGCGGACTCAATGGGATGACGGTGAGGCAGCTCTGATGCCATGGCAGCACAGCATGGGCCGCTGAAAACTCAAGGAGTCTCTCCCTGCCAAAACAACACTGAAAGGTTGATGAAGCCGCAAAGTTTAGACAACCTATCGACAAGGGAAAAGATGCATGTTACTATTAAGCTGACATTTTTTCATATTATGCAAGACTAAGGTCAGAATCTTCACAGAAAATGTCATTGTGGACTATAGGACGAGGATGTGGATGTAAAAATATTTGAGGTTTCATCGCATTTACAGTCTCTTTATGTGCTTCAAGGCTTTTTGACTTGCCACAGTGAAAATCATTAGCAGAATGTTATATAGTGCATGTCTGGATGTTAAACAGCTAATTTTCTGATGTGTGTGCAGGCAGAGTGTGGGCTCACAGCCATCACCTTCCGTGTAATATACCCACAGCTCGGAGTAAGTGGCTGTGGCTTGGCTCGCTGTTTGCAGACTTTTCAGTACCAGCCCTGGGTGATGAAGGGTGCACAAACTCCCTAACCCCCACAGCGCCCTTCTCTTTGCAGCATGTGTTTGTGAGTTTGGGTGTGTGTGTGTGTGTGTGAGACGCAGCTGTGCGCACAGCTGTCTATAGTAACATGCCTCATCTGTGTCTGCACGCGCATTCAAACGTGAGCTCAGACGGCACTGCTCGAGACTGTGTCCAACTTAGGAGAGCCAGCAGCACTGTTATAGCCCTCATGGGATCTTTTTAAGGAAACGGTGTTAAAACAAGTGACGACCAAAGACGCTGAAAAAACGAAATAGCTTCAACAGTATTCCCCCTGCCAGGCCTAAAATAGTGGAAAAATGTCAGATAAGCTATAGTAATGAATCCAGGAGGAGATGTTTCTGCAGTATGTGCCTTTTATCTATATACTTGTGTCCTTATTCATTGATGTGAATATAATCATGTTGTATTTATCCCCCCAAAATGACGCATGCAGGTTTTTAACAATGGGATGTGATTGGAATGGGATGGTTCTCCTGAAGATTTCGAGATTGGGCTTTTCTGCATAATGTGAAGCCATTATCCTGCTTCGCTGGGTTTCGATTCATGATCGTCACTGCTGGTGTGAAACTCAATCTGTGGACCAGCTTTTTGCTGTTGTTTGTTCCAAAAATGCTTGTTATCCAAGTCATTACTTTACAGAAATGTGATCCAGGCATACAGTATAGAAGTGCATAAAATCTACATGGTGGATATTAAACGGCAATTTTCGCAGAGAGACAACATTTGTGGGCAGCAGGTGAACTCAGGCATAAAACTCACCATAAACCACAAGAAATCAAAGACATTTTATGAACAGCACCTGCACTTTACATGAATGCATGAAAATCAATATTAAAATCATTATCAGTCTTTCATGATCAGATCAATAGTAAGATCAGGGAGAGGTTGTCTCTTCAGAAGACATTAGATGCTTTCAGTCCTAATATTATATCCCCATTGACAGAGAACTGGGGCACAGTGAGCATGAAGACAGCTCCAGTAGATTTAGTAGTGCTAAGAGCCCATGCTCGTCAAAACTGGCTGTGCTCATGCAGATGAGGACACATCCTGATTCTCCATGGAGCTAAAGGTTGGGCATATGTGCCAAATATGCTCTATATGTTCCATCACAGGTTTACATGTGCAGTAATGAACCTGCACATTAACATCA
>NW_018128054.1:1176483-1204233 GCF_001952655.1 Monopterus albus | reverse complement strand
TATTCATGCAATGCCTAAACCACTCTGGATTGTACGATCAATACATCAATATAATCAAAGAAAGGGGGTGGGGGTGGGTGGGAACAGCCTTGTCAAACAACGCATGATGGAGAAATTAATTCTTTCTTTGCATATCAGCGGCTTACTCCTCCTCCCTCAATCCCTGAGCCCTCTATCTGACAAATCCAATTAACATGGCATGAATATTATGATTCTGTGTACACACCACAACCAGGATCTTGGCAGGGAATGGGTGGTATGGGCATCAGGGATATCAGCCAAAAAAATATGGAGGGTTTCCACTCGGCCTGTAACCTGGCTCCAGCTGGAAAACCCAGTTCCCTGGCAGGCTGGTGGTGCTAACTGCTCCCTTTCCCTCTGGTCTATCACTGCTTCTTGTCTGACTTCTAATATCACCGCTTCCTCTTTTCGCATGGCACTTAACTCCCCTCCTTCCACTATGGCCAAAGCCATCTCATATTCCCATCTTTAGTTCAACATGAGTCTAATGGGAGACAACTAAGATTCATTCATTTTTTACTTTTAGGTAGTCAAAGCATTCTGATGAGCCCAGGTATCAGCAGTTCTGCACTGATGAAAACAACACTCACAACTGAGGAACTACATTCAGGGGAGTACATTTGACTGTCAGATTAAAATCCTTGGAAGGGGAAAAACTGTAAAGAACAAAAATTTGGTTATTTTTTGCACGGAGGGAAAACAAGCTGTTGTGGGCTAAAACTAAATGGCAGTTTGAAAAAACTAAATGAACATCTCCTACCCTGACACCATCACCAAACACAAACATACACTTAGTCAGACAGATAAAGCGAAGCTTCAAACTTCCCCCCCCCATGGCAGAACAGAGAAAACATCACGTGGAAGTGTCTGGCACGCTGTCAGCTTGTGCAAGCTCCTGGCCCATGCCGGTGTAGAAATTAGCATTCAACTCAAAGGAGGCCAAAAACATCAAAGCCGCTTTGAAGCACAACTTGATGCTGCACAATGGGACAGGTGAAGCAAAACAATGTAGCACAGCGATGCTCTGTACTACAGTACCCAAAATGCATCACTGCTCCT
Organism: Monopterus albus; assembly: GCF_001952655.1. Taxonomy (NCBI): domain Eukaryota; kingdom Metazoa; phylum Chordata; class Actinopteri; order Synbranchiformes; family Synbranchidae; genus Monopterus; species Monopterus albus. The sequence continues at coordinate 1,203,153 of NW_018128054.1, read as the reverse complement.
AAAATAAAAGTGGGACATTGTGCCATGATATAAACAACAAAACTTAATTATTTACTTTAAGAAAACATCTCCAAACACTGGAGATGGATTACAGCGACAGTCAAACAAGGACTTTGAATAGAATGACTGTAAATAAAGAGCTACAGGAATCTATAACATATAATACAGAAACTGACATGTAATTACTGTCAAAACAGTTGAGAATGATGGCTTTACATACAGTATGCTATATCTACTGTAAGAAATCAGCTCTTCCCCTTCACACTTTGAAGTTAACGGGACAATGTCCAATTGCAGCCAAGTTCAGACCATTACTTAAGTTTTAAAATGAAATTTAATGTGTAGTTGAATGATCTTTACTCATCTACTCTATAAATTCTCCCAACTCTGAACCTGAGAATTTCACTTCTCAGCCATCTCTCAAGGTAAAATGAAAATGGTAGAAACTGATTTATTATTCTACCACTTGTGCACTAAAAAGTTCTGGGACTGCAAAAGTAAAAGAACAGCAACTTTCTCCTGCCTTCAGCCCGGCACCTGCACACACCTCAACCTGCTCTTTTCTTTATTAAACTATCCTGCCATCACACTTACACTCATGCATACTACTCATGAATGTACACATATTGTCTGATTGCCAAGGAGCAACTCCTGAAGGCTGAGTCCAGTCTAACAGCTTGTCAAAAATACCCAGACAGACACACAAACATGGAGTCATCGCAGTTCTTGTCTGATATGACTACGCTGATGATGCCTGCTTCGTGCTGCTGTTGGTGACTTGAAAGGTTTGCATGTATAAAAGCTACAATAGATGTGCAGTTTGCCATTGTTTGGACCATATTCCCTGAAGAAAATGTAAACACTGCCTCGTGCATTAACAGGCATAATTCACCTACTGATTGACCTTAAAGTGAAGTTATTCAAACATCACTGCTGCTGTTCTTTTTATATACCAGGGAATAAATTGGCACAGCATTCAAGAAAAGAACTGCTGAATAGGACATTTTAATACAAAACACTAGGTTGATAAACTTTGAATAAACTTTGCAGCCTCTCCATAAATTAAACCAAGATATTCAGTAGTAAAATTTCATTCATTTTCCAGCTGATGCCTTACTCAGCTCCTTATCCTCCCACCAATGTGACTTTGGCTGGTATGGTAATGAATTTGGTGCACATGAGAAACAGCATAATCATGAGCTACAAGTCATCAACATAAGGCGCACACGCTACTTCTGCAGGCAACATTGCACAACTCCGTCTGTCCGTCTCTGCCACTTTCCCTCCGTCTTCCTCTCTCGCAAAGAATCTAACACTCTCCACTGAGGCTTTCATGTAGAAAACCATTCTGCATTTCAAACCAATCAAACCAGGCTTCTGAACAATTACTTGTGATCGCAGCCAAGCTGGCCTGGACAATGTTGATCCATGTTGGCTTGAGAATTCATCAGGCAAAACGCAGACAGCTGAAAGAGAAGGTATTTCTTTTTCATGTGCAATGCGCCTTTGCCAGCACATATTCCTCCCTAAAGACGTCTTCATGATGGCTCAATGCTCATTTTAATTAACACACAAGCCTGTTGATGTTAATTAAAAAGCAGACAGACAATTCCCCATCAGAAAAAAGATCACACAGAGGGGTGTTCTGAGTATCTGAACATACTGCAAGATGCAACAGCAGTACTTGGCACTTATTCAGATGAGATTTCCTGTGCATTACAAGTGGGTGCATCAAACCAAGTGCATCAAACAGATGTAGATGCTGGTTATTTTAGAGGGAAAATGCAGATTTGCTGAATTCTGAGAAGTGTGTTTAAAGCCGAGAAACTGCTATTAGATGTTTTAACAGAGGTACTTTATATCAGTAATGATAACATCTGCAATACCCAGAAGATGTGCTGCATACTAAAATGTAAATGTAGCATCGTGCCATCATTTGCGGTGCTACTTACTTCATGGGCTTGAACAGTGCTTGTCCATAGTTCTGGAAAGTCAGGATCAACTTCAGCTGGGTGCCTCCTGATTTCATGGCTGCAAAGAAAACTGAGATGTCAAATCAAACTGCAATCTGAAGCATATGCACACACGCATAAACACAAACACACAAATAAATTGGACCATGTGCACAGCTGTTTCATTGTTTACCAATTTGGAGAGAGTAATTTAGCATGATAGAGCTATCACATCTGCTGACCAATTTGCCAGGCAATGTACAACAAAAGTGCAATTGTGGCAGTTAGGAGCTGACTGAGAGCAAGAAGTGGCATGAAATGCATCTGTTGACAGCTAATATATGATTGGCTCTGGGTGTGATTATGGGATGCACATGCAAATGCACAGTTTGAATATAACCGAGTGGCTACGTGTTCTTATAGCATGCGATCATCTTGAAAATGACATGTATCACTTTGATATATTAAAAACCAAAACCAAAACACAGTGAGTCAAAGAGGTTCCTTCTGTTTCAGTCCATAAAGCCATTTAAAACTCCAATTCATTATTATAGTGCAATTATTCCATTACTTAATTTGCTTGGAGAGATGAAAATCTTTCAGGAATATTAGTTTCCTGAATCAAATCAAAAATGAATTCATCCCAGCTGCGTGTTTCCATTGCTCTGTATATGAGCACATGTTCTACTACAGACCAGATTCTGACCATATGTTTCTCTGTAAGCCTCTGTGAACTGCACACATTGTCGGTGACTGCCTGTGCACATCACACTCTCTGAGCAGTTCCCCTCTCACTCCCAAAGGCTGACCTCTTGTACCCAAGGACAGGAGCCAGGGCACGTGTCTGACTATCAGTCATGTCCACAGTGTCTCCCAGAGGCTGATGCAGACTCACTATGAGCGTCCTGTGACTCACACAAAGACACCGCCAGGCCTGTAAATGCCTTATGTTTCTGCCACAATGGGCAGATTTTTGTGGGATTTTCCTATTTATTACAGCGCATTAACTTGAGCATATCGCACAACACAGCGCTTCTGCATAACCCCAATATCAACATAAGCTCCCATGTGGTGGACCCACTTACTGACTGGGTTGCTGGCTGGGTAGCTGTCTCACTTTGTCTTACCACTGGCAAGCCTCCCCCATTTGCCGTGACTCATTCTCAAAAGCTTTTGGATTTTAAATACACTGTTACACAAAGTACAACCTGTATAACCTCAGGTCAGTGCCTTTTTCGTATGACAGTAAATGTTTATTGAGCAAAATCAATACCAAAGACTACACTAACAGCAGTATAGATGCCAGGTCCATACAGCAAATCTAAAACCTCTGAGACACTGAAAATGACTGAACTAGGTTTAAATGATTTGACCTTGAACCTTTAAGCTTCAGTCTTTGAGGAGCTGACCTCAATTCATTCCTAAGTGCTGGCTGATAAAACATTTTGTTTCTAACTACAAACAGTAATCCCCCGTGGAAAAGCCCAGAAAACTCGGCTGATTGTTTCTCTGGATTTTATCTGCACTGACATGCAATCAAACATGACAAAAGTGAACCTCAATAGGACACCTGATTCGCCTAAAGGCCATCTGTCTCAGTGTCTGAGTGAATGTATGCGTTTCTGTTGATCTAACCATCTATCTCTTACTCTGTTTCTTCAAGCATCCACAAATGAATCGATGTCCCTGTCTTTGTTCCAGCACCTTCACCTTCTCTGGTCTTTCAGAAAGCTCCAGGCCTCACCCACCACTATCAGATTCCCCTCCCATGGTGTCATGATAAATCCATTCCGTTCTCACCTGTGCCATATCGCAGTACTGTGCGTATGATTTATGAGTCCAGCTGAAGCCTGAACAAAAGGCCACAGCCTGCTGCAGCAGAGAGGCAGACACAGAGGAGGGATGCGAGGGAGAGCTAGAGAGTGGGGAGCACTGCTGCTGAGAAAATGCTGAACAGGGAAACTTCCTAGTGCTCTCTGTATTTTGTAATTTTATTGAGACAGATAAGTGGTAAGTGTGTGCATTAATTATGGGGCGTAAAAGCTGCAGTGCATGATTCTGGGTGCACAAGCACACAACACACTGTTTCTTTTCTGCAGACAGTTTTTAAAGGTGTGTCTGGGGGTGTCTGTTTATATACTCTAAACTCAGGGGACAAGATACACACACACACACACACACACACAAATGACTAAAGTGCACGTGTTGTATGAACAACTGTCTCTGTCTCTGAGGGAACGAGGGTCCACTAACAGTGAGACAGCTGAGAAAGCTTCATTCAGAAATACAGTGAGCTGCACAAAGAGCTACAGATAACCAACATTATAAGCATAGCTGTTTTAATTAGTACTGTGCTTATGAATATTATATCACAGCCGTTGGCATTTTCACACTAAGACAAACTTCCATTCTCAAGGGGTTATCTTTACATTTGTCTGAAGTTCTTTAATAACTGTGGGACTTTCTTTAGACGTGTGATCTTCCTTTTCTTCCTGTTGGGTTTGCCATTACTTTTTTAAAGGATGTGATGGCTCAGGTGCAATAATGTATATCCTGCACCGGGACCGTCAAAGGATTTGTATATATAAAAACACCTGAATATTATCAAATGAAGCCACAGCTTCTACAACATGCCGTAACACACCAACATGCTGGCCACCTACTCACAATGTTCACTCACTATATTTGATAAACATAAATTGGCAGGATCTATATCAAGCCCATGACAGAAAAGGCAGCTGATCACAGATTTATAAACTCACACAGAAGCAGAAATGCAGTTAGAGCCAGATAAAACCAGTTAAATCATCCAAATTAGTCATACGAGCCTATGTGAACCTGTGCACATATAGTACTGTAGATTACCTACACTCTGCACACATACACATGCACCTCGGTAGCATCTCCCCGTGTGACTCACCCACACTGGTGATTTTCTGTGTGACCAGGTCCTTCAGCAGGGCATCCAGCACAGGGCTGTGTCTGGAGTACAGCTCGTAGCGATTGATCCCAATGTGGAAACGTAACCAGTTGGGGTAAGACTCTGCCGTCGCCTCTCCTGTTGGAGAGAACTCCTCCTCCTCTTCATTCCCGTCCACATTGTGCCTGAAAAATTAGGAGAGGAGATAAAAGGAGAGGAGGTTTAACTAGACATTGTGGTGCAAATAGATTCAAATTCATTTTAGTCTGTGGTGTAACAGATTATTACATTAGTCACTGCGGTTGCCTACTATTGAACAACTATATCAGACTAACTGATGCTGAAGGAGTCGGCACAGAGCACTCCATCTTAATAACACACAGATTTATTATTATTATGAGTACATTGATACCATGCAGCTCCACTGACTAAAGATAATCCAAGTATATTAAAAAATCCAGGATGATGATTACTCATAAGTTGTGCCCAAAAGGATAAAATGGCATAACAATAGGAGAGATGTGTGGATACAGCAGGTGGATGAGTGGACATTATACTGGAGACAACTAAGAGACAGAAACTTCCAGGACAGATGAAAGGACATGTCAAGACAGACAGAGGTGTGAGTGCAGGAGAACACAGGGTGATATCTCATCATTTTGACAGTGTGAACTGGTTATAAATCAAAACAGCATTCAAACATTAAAAACGTGACATTTACAACGGAATTTAGCACTTGTATCTCTTTCAGTTGAACAGATTCCCATCGTCTTACCATCCTTGGTTCGTCGTTGATCTGGGATAAAACCTGATGTCAGTGTTGACATTAAACAAAGTGTCATCGTCCACGAGGGGAGGAAGGTCAACCTTGTATAAGGGATGCTCAAACAGAGCAGCCAGTCGGGAGACACCGTGGGCAGGGACAGTCCGAGCCCCACTTGCGTCCCCAATGAGCGGCTTGTGGTCCTCTGCCTTGTTCGCCGACGGTCTCATCCGCTTGAAGGACTCCGCTCTGTCCCCGGCTACAGTGATTTTTTCCAGAGAATGGGAAGTGAGGTTGGAGCTCGGCTCGTTGCTGAAATCCTGCAGGATTCTCAGCGTATGTTTGTTAGGCCAGCCCGCTTCAGCCGCAGACCTGGCGCGCTGCTTCCCCCAGCCCTGCGACTCCCTGCCCGGGTGGTGAGCGCACTGACAGCCGCCGTCCCCGCTGTCCGCCCGCTTCTCTAGTTTTGGTAACAAGTCTATCATGATATGCATAGTGCACGCTACTAGAAATACCATGAGTATCAACACTCTGAATTTACGAAACAATATCATCTTTATCATATTTTCTGTACACAAAGTCAGCTTTAAGCGCAGCGCACCTCAGGCACCGACAACGATGTCCAACAGTGTTGACAAAGCAGCGGTCTTAGTTGGAAGATTTACTACGGTCATTGCACATTTAAAGCGTGTCAGCCTATGTCAAGAACTCCATAATGTGCTCCGTTTTGTTTTTTGTTTTTTACAGCAGTCCGATTTCTTCAGTCTCAGGCAGGTGAACAGACCGGCACATTGTGAGCACTGGACACTTCACTGGCAGCGGCTCACAGAGTGGTCTTCATTCATTGCGTTAAGTAGGATACAGTATCAGGAAGACGGACGACTTCATAAATCGTGAGAAGAGGTAGCCTAACGGGGGGGGGAGTGGGTCCTATTTAACGCACCGATATTCTTCTCCAAACCTGCTTCCTTGTATAACATTAAGTGAGATGTCAAATGAGTCCTAACTGAAAAAAGTAACTAGAGAGATTGATATGGTCCGAAAGACACACACCCTTCCTGGTATTTAGGGTCAATTTAAAATAATTAAAAAAAACAGAATTAAAAAAAAACCCAGGTGATCCGCTGCGAGATGCTTGGATGCCGTCCCGCGTCTTGACAAGAGCTGCTCCTGTCTGCGAGCATGGATGAAGTCAAATCAGAGACTGGCTGGCAGGTGCAGGGATCCTGGTTGTCATTTGTCCTCTTAACACTGCCTTGTCGTCCTTCCAAGTGTTCATCCAGGGTGGGCGTGTTACATGTTATGATCGAAGCCCTTTGAGCCCAGCCTCGGTGGCGTCATGAGGAAGAGACTGGCTGCGTCTGCACATACAAGTAGCAGTTGTGACATTAAAGGCGAGCTTCAGGGAGAAAGAGCTGTGTGGACTGAAACCCTTTTGTGTTTGCAACGCTCTTTAACGCAGCCAGAGGGCGTTGACACAACCTGAAACACTCTGCTGTCCATGCACTATACTGTATGATCTCAGATACAATGTGTATCTCCTGTATGCCATTATGCCAAGTACATGATAAGCCGCTGGTTCTTGAAATGGGTTCCCGAGGGGCCTTGAGAACAAGTCGACAAGTCACCAACAAAATAAGGAAGCAACGAAATTTACTGTAACATTCATTAGAGAATTACATAAGAGTTTACTGGGCTGATCTGTATGTAATGTACTGTACTTACTGTGACACAGAAGCTGGAACCAGGAAGTGTTTTGCTTGATAAATGGGTTAAGCAGTTATATGATTTATTTATGGAGTGAAAAGTTTCTTTGTCTTTTTAGCTCAAAACTGCACTATATACGTATAACTTAACAGAGCTGCGTAACTGAGAATGTCACCATCAGCCAACAAGCCACCGCTCACAACACAGTGGAAACTCCCAGAAACATGAGTAGGATAGATGGTTACCTCATCATCCTCTACGTGAAAACTACACTGCTAAAAAAATAAAATAAAACTAAGGGAACACTAAAATCACACATCAGTTCTTGATGAATGAATTACTTTACTAATATACACTGTATAACTTGTTCAGAATAAAAAATGACATCACAATGGTCAATGAAAACCAAAACCATCAGCACATGAAGGACTATTTTCAACACAGGCTCGGTCATCTGTCAGTGTTATATGTAACACACAGCAACATAATGTGACTCGGAAGTGTGTATGGCCCCCGTGTGACTGTATGCACTCCTGACAATGTCTGGGCATGTGGAGTCAATCTATGTGGAAAAAGATTTAATAAGGAACTAAAAAGCAGCAGAGCTGGGTTCTAGTTCTGACTGTTTTTGGCATCAAATGAGTTTCACATTTGGTCAGTGTGTTAATAATATGTTTTAAAATGTGTTTAGATGCATTTAACTACTAATTCACATGTATCAGGACACTGACCTACTGCACATACTCCATCATACTTGATAAGAATGCGTGTGTGTCTCTAATCTAATTGTTTAGCTAAGTTCATGGCTTGTCCTATGTTTTCCCTAAAACTTTATTTTAGATATAAACGGTTTAAAAGACTTGTTTAATTTTAATCAAATGGTTTCTAATCAGGTTTTTTAATCGTCTACAAACATTAATCCCCTTCCATGGACTTGAGCAGTCACAACACACCTGCCCGCCTTCTCAGAGGTTATTTATTTCTATTTGCTGATAAAGCAAAACACCTTTTATTTTAAACTGCAGGGGGGAAAACACTGGCAGCAATTACTGCAGCTTCCACTTATAGCTGGGCTGGATTAGATTCATCTGAAACTTCACAGGGGTAACTAACAATAGCAAGTAGCTTCCTACTATTGGCGTCTATTATTTACACTTGCGGGCTGGAAACATGAATGACACCACTTCCGTCTTCACAACACTTCTGTAATCACAACCGTTACAACCTCGCTGTGTTGTACGTGCATGCAAGACACTCCTCCCGCAGTCCCTCCCAAACCAGTGCGGCCTCTTGCGTTAAAACACAGCATGGAACATAACATTTTAAGTGCCATGGAGTTCATTCAAGCTGCTGAAGGCTTTTTGGCTTCCAAACAAAACTATACAAACACACTCAGAAAATGTATTTAACTGTTTTGTCACAAAGAAAAATGTCTTCAGGTCAGCCTTTTGCTTGTGTGTGTGTGTGAGATTCAAGGATCTACCCCTCCTCCCACACTCACCAAGTTTTAGTTCCTGCCACTGCCAGATAGGATCTCGAAGCTAACAACCAAACGAATTGTTCTCCCAAAGGCAAGCCTGCTGTCCCATTTCATCTTGTGCGCCAAACAAAACAAATTGGCAGACATGTTAAGGTATTCCACGAGCTTCAGTTCAGAGTAAAAATAAAAGGATAACTGCATATGGAAAATTATATATACTTTAATGTGGGAGCAGTCTCAGTCTGTAAATGTGCTGCAGTTGCTTTTGGCACACAACATCATTGTGCATTGTATCAGCTCAGGAGGCATATGTGTAATTGTTTGCAAAGAGAAACTGCAGTTGTCTGCTTTCCAGAACTGTTTTTCTAAACACTAAACTAGAACTTCATTAATTTAAGGATAACTTCATTTACTTCAAAAACAGGGAAAGAAAATACACAAATATTTCTATTATTCCCTTTACTGCAACTATGGACAGAAATGACAAGAACCAGTTTGTCATTTTACATCCAGGAAGATTAAGCATGACAGGAACATTAAGCATCTCTATGGGTGCCCATTCAGTTTAATTGATGTTCACAGACACAAGGACAGTTTCTTCCCCTGTGGCATCACCCCGATGAACACTTAATCCATGACTGTAAGACTGGACACAGTAATCACCGCAGGGCACTAAACCGTAAATATAACCATGTATATATCAGTCTGAAAGCTCTTAAGCCATAATGTATATATGTAAGTGCTGTCCCTCTTTTCCTCTCATTCCTTTTGATTGCACATATTTCCTATTTGAATGCACACACAGTCTAGTTTCATTTTATTGTTGAATTTCTTATTTTTATTCTCATTATTTTCTATTTCCTTTTGCCTAAAAACACACTGAGAGCCTCTGTACCGGTATGTTCAAACAAACTTGGCCATTAAAGATAATTCTGATTAAATTAATTATTTAGCCAGTACTGCGGCAACAATTTTCATATTTTGTTGTAGTTCTCATCTGCCAGTTATCTAACAAACGGTGCTGCAAAAGAATAAACATATTTTTCACATATCTAACCTATGATGATGTTCCCCATGGAAAATAATTACAAATGACCTAGTTAAAAAGGTAAAACAAAAGTTCACACATAGCATACATACATAATAATTTAAGTGATCAGTTTTTAAGCCTATAAAATTATATTTTTGAAATAATCTCAAGTAAATGATATGGCTTTCAGGTTACATATACCATACTCAGTGGTTCCAGGACATCATTCCCAGGGGAGTTTCTTTGAGTTTGCTTAACCTTTGACCCACGGAAGGAACAGTCAATCTGAAGGTGGAGCAGTTCAGCTTCACGGGGACCCAAACTCATTCTGCATTTCATACGTGAAGCTGGTCTTATGCAGTTTTGATTAGTCTAGGGTATTACAGAATGGTTCACCTTGTGTTTAGAATAAGATTGGAGGGGAGTGGAGGGAGAAACAGATAAGCTAGAACTATGGCAAAAAATAAAAATAAAAATCAATGCATGCTCTGGATTCTGGTTTAGTTTGGTCTCTTGGAATCCACACAGGAATATTTTTGTGTGTGTCTGAACGTTTGACCCGCGGCCTGCTCAGGTTGGGAGCATACTTTGTAAAGTTCAACTTCAGCTGCCAGACCTCACTAATGTCAAACTAGCCTGGCTGGTAACTGTGGCACCAGATTAAAGAAAAACTGATTTCTACATCTAATTAGTCAAACATGCACAATATTTCTTGAAGGAGCAACAGTAATATCTATCTGCATTTCATAAAAGGCCATTAGCTCAGTAACATCTAGCCCTGCTCGGCAGTTTTATTAGCCTGATGACTTGTTAACAGCTAATTTGAAGCTGAGGGGAAAAATGGCTCTGCACACGTTACAAAAGAATAGGAATTATAAACGGAGAATAATGTGAACAAAGAATAAAAATGTTTGGACAAATGGCTTGTCACTGGTCACCACTGATATGTTAAAGACAGGAGGGTGTGGCAGAGCAGGGCTGGAGCCAAGAAGATGAGTGTGTTGAGTAATGACACACTCATTCATTTGTCTGGGAACTAACTGAAAATGAACTTCCTTGGGAACATGTGTGAGGTAGGTGTCTGTACTTTTGGCCCGCCTACTAACTTGGTGAAATTTGTTTTTGCTCAGACCCTGCAATTTTTCAATTTAACTGTTTTCTTCCTCTTCCTTCCTTAAAATGATTTGCTTTTCTTCATGTGGCCACATGAGCAGTAGAAACAGCTGTAGATGTCGTATGGTGACTTAAACCTATGACATCACATGCTTTCAGTTTCACTTACTCCACAAGCAGAATATGCTGAATACATTAATGTTACAGATATGTAATTGTGAATTTCAATATAAAGCATCACAAGGATTGGATTTCTTTCATTTGGGCCCTCTGCCAGTCACAGCATGACAGAGAATGAGAATAATGAGTCTGCTGGTGTCAAGTGCAGTAGAACAGCAGCCATGCTGTGTTGCTCTCTATCTCAAAGACTCAAAGAGTAAAACCGAGCTCGGGGGTTTTGAATTAGGGAATAGTAGGGTGTGACCTTGGAAGTTAAGGCACAAAAAGCACGTTTATATGTGCTTTGTGTGATCATGTGTGTGTCCGTGAAAGAACTATTCCTAAAGGAGACTTGGCAGTGTTACAGCAGCCCATCTATCATCACAGTGCTTGGGTGGTGAGCTCTCATCCAATGACAAAGAAGTTGACACCTTGCTGTCACTCAAGGTTCCACTTAATACCACTATCAAAGGCCAAGTGATAGATGTCTGTCTTTTTCACTTCACCCTGAGGTGACTATCAATATCAAATGAGCTCAGTTTTCAGAAAAAAGGATGATGAAAAATGTGTCATTCCCTGTTGTCTATGTAGAATTTGATTGGTTTACTTTGTGTTTGTACCTTCTGCACCTTGAACAACTGCGATCCTGGTGAACTGAATATTCCTGTAGGTGTAAATGTGAGTGTTAGTGTCTGTGTGTAGAGGTGCCTTCAGACTGCGTCTCAGCAGTGACTATGCAGGTTTGTTGTATGTCACACTATGAGGCAGAGCTGGAAAGTCACTAAGCAAGTACTGAGGACAATTTTATTTATATTTTCTACTGCTTCATACGTGGGCTTCGCTATATTTCAGAGAAAAAATATTGTACTTTGTGCTCACTGCATTTATTTGATAACTTTAGTAACTAGTTATTTTTTCAGAATAAGATTAATAAACCAAAATACATTATAATCATAAAACTTTACTGATCCCTGGTGGGAACTTCATAAGCTACCCAGCAGTATGTAAAGTGCTTCAAATTATAAGTTAACATCAGTGCCGCTATTACCAGCTGCAATATTAAAGTGATGAACACAATAATGCATCTATAATTATAATTCAATACTACTACACAATGTGAAACAGAACATTCTGCATAATGAGTACTTTTACTTTTGGTACTTTAAGTATGTTTTGATGCTAATACATTTGTACTTAACATTTTTAATGCAGAACTTTTACTTGTAAGAAAGTATTTTTACACTGATATTGATACTTTTACTTAAGTAAACAGTGTGAGTACTTCCTCCATCACCGCTGTGAGAATGAGTCTAATCAAATTCGGCATAGCAATCTGTGTCAGACCGTACGATACCAATCTGAGGCTTGTCACATTGTGCAATGAGTGCCTGGTGAATCGTAGCATTACAATGTACGGTACATAGAAAGAACAGCAGGTCAGTAACTCGCATCACACTTACATTTAGAAAAAGCAGCAAAAGGCTAAGCATGATTTGAGCACAGTTGGCTTAATAAAGTAGTGTGTGCTGCTTTCCCTAAGTGTTATTTAAAAATGGCACAAAGGAGAATGCTGGATTCTGATGGGCTGGTTCGAAGCAGCACTGTCAAAATTTGATCCTAAATTTCTGTCTGTAATTTGCTGCAGGCTGCCTTTAATTTCTTAAGCTCAAAACTGACTAGTGGTGGACACGTCTCAGTGAGAGGTCGGACCTCTGCTTTGCATTGACAGCTGATGTTTTTACCATGATTGTAGTTTTTGCTTCAGGCTGCCTGAAATAACAGCGTAAAGGGGCCTTTCAACATGCAATATACTGATAACTCTGTGTTTCCCTGTTTGCACCAAAGGCACGCTGGTATACCCTCCAATCCCCTGTTGTTCTGCCGAAATGGTGGAGAAGAAATGATGTAACATGACGTAAATGAGCTTCACAGAGCACGCTCATGTTTACCCACCCTGCTGAGAGACTGCATAAGAGCATGAGATACCAAAAGTACAACAAAGTGAACACATCTACACTCAGCCTTTCCTCCTTTCTGCATTTTGCTCTTGACTCAACACATACTGAGAAGGGAGAAGTATTACGTACTCAACACTATAATTTTATTTGAGCACAGTAGATGGTCCAAGGTGCAGACTCTCTTCTCTGTTGCAGGTTCAGTTAGTGATTTATGCTGACATCTTTAAAATGACAGTTTTCTTCACTTAGTCTAGTCACTAAGAAAATGTCCTTTCTCCAGAGAGGTCAGAGCCACTGTCAATCTGTCTGATTTTATCAGCTCTGATTCTTCTTATTTGCATGTTTTAGTATGAGTGTGTATGTGGGAGTGTAGTAGTTTTCTCATACAACAAAGAGTTGGTGAGTGTAGCCAGAGCAGATGACCTGTGCCCTCAATTAAGCAGCTTGAATACATGAAAAACTGAAGTAAAAATTGTTTTTTTTTCCATTTTCATTTGACTTATTGATCATTATGTGTATCCCATCAACTTGTCTTAATGACTTAGCGCTTGAGGACATTGGAGAAAGTTTAGAAAGTGATGTATTATTGTTGCACCTCCAGCTTCTCTTTCACAATGCCTATTATTAACATGAAAGCAACAACTGAAGATCACATTCAGTGGCTCAGAAGGTTAAATTAACACCTTGTCCAAATCTATGACAGGTCTGTGACTACTCACTGTAGCAGAAAAAGATTCTTATACTTCAGCAAAGTTTTTTAGTAAGCTGGCTTGCAGTGGTAATATGCTGTCATATTAGCTCTCTGAATGTCAAAATGGGATGCCTCAGAGGGAGATCATGGGCAGTATATCCTCCAGAAGAGCTGAGGCTGGATCACTGCTCATCCAAACAAAAGTAATGTGCATGAGTGAATAATGGTGATATTGTTAGTGAAGTGTCACTTCCAATAATGCATGTTGTGGATATTGCCTTTAGCTGGCCATACAAAAGTCTTAGTCACAGTATTGCTTCCTTGGTTTTGGAAGCTGTGCAAATAAAATCCAGGAGAGTAAAATGATGAATTGCTGCTAATGGCCAATAAGTAAACTGATGCCGAATCAGTGTCCTTGTAGGATATGTGTAATTAATGTGTAATTAATGGACCAGTGCAGTATACAGTGTGTGTAGACTGTGGGCATGGTCTAATTAAAGCCAACCAGGTCATATACACATAAGGTAGCAGTGCCAATTTGAAGGCCTAGTGCCAGAAGAACTGAAATACTGCAGTGCTCAGCATATTTTAGTGGTGTCTCCAAACCAGTCCAGGAAGTCCAAATCCAGGGAGCTGCCCACTAAATATGACAGAATCAGCCTTTTCAGCAAGTGCCACAGATAGTCAGAGTGGATCAGAATGGTGACAGTGTTAGACTTTAACATGGGAGACCTGTTTGTTTCCCATTTCCAGCCACCAGTCCACACTGGATTCTTTTAACCATGATCACGGTAAAGTACTTATTTTAACCATACCCATGAACTTTCTCTAACCTTAACCAAGGTCTAAAATTAACCAAACTTTAACCATAGTGTACTGGTTTAGAAAGGTACAAATGACGTTGCGCTGACAAATAGTCTTATCAGATCAGAAGGTATTTCTATTTGTCATTCCTGAGGGCAGTTACAAACAGTTTACTTTGTAGTTTAATTTTGATGACTTGTAGAAATCTTGTATCCATTATGGTTACACTGAACCATATCAACATACTCAGCTCTAAAACAGGTACAACTGGAACAAACAACTGAGTCAGACCAACAAACACTATCATCTACTGTAAAAGCAACAGATACATGCCTGTATTTAATATGCACTGTATGTTACACAGTCTATTTTTAAAGTTAATTTGTACTTTGCACCATGCCTCCTGTTAGAATAAGGTAGCCCAGAGATGGTTTTACCCACAGTGTCAGGTTAGCATGACATGTTGTGGGTCAACTGAACAACCAACAAACAGCAATGTGCCAGTCCTTTCCAATGATTCGACTATATGTGCAGGATTCATCTGCAGCAGGGTAGTAACTGGCCCTCCTCTTGGCTCTGGCTGATTAAACAGACTGTCTGTTACACAAGAGGCTGGCATGGCTCTGGTCCTACTGCTGTGTCCCCCACGGGCCACATCCTGTTACTGCTCTGCTCCCACTCACTTCTTGACACATAGGTCATTGTGGGGCGTGGGCCATGCTTCCGAACATTCAGACATATAAAAAACACATGGCAGACGGTGACACACACAGATATACGGAAACACACAGAGTTGAGCTTGTGAAGTGAGCAACAGGCAGACATTTCTGCTCTCATTACAGTGCCAGTCTGTGTGTGTGTGTGCTCTCCTGCTTGCAGAATACGCTATGCTTGGCCATAACTTTTCATCCTGGATGCCCATAATTAGACAGCACCGGATGCTGCCAAGGGAAGGGTGAGGTTAAGGAGTGGGAGTGAGTGGCCTGTTTTTTCTGCGGTTTTCACATACCGAGGAGCATTGAGGCTTAATCACAGGAGCGACCCTCCTGCTGGACCTTGATGACACTTTTCCTGTGATTAGAGGAGATGATAGGTATTGATTGTGAGTGGTAGACAAGAGTCATGTTTAATTGCATTAGAATAATTAACTATTGATGGCTGAGGTGAGACCTGTCCCTGATGATGAGGCTGCAGCGTGTCAGGTCTGACACATGTTTACACCACAGTGCTCTAAAAGTAGTTTAATGCTGTGTTGTGCAATACTGACACTTTTTCAGTATTTGTGTCGATTTTCACCCAGTGAATTGGCACCGTGCGGTTTGCTGATGTTTCCTAACACACATCTATCTGGGCCATAGAATTTACTTAATGGAAGCCTGTCAACACAATCCAATATATAAATAGTTTCTCCTTGTGTCCCTATTTATCCCATGCAATCTTTCTCCATGCATCAGCCTAAATTCCTTCGGGTCTGCCAATACCAAGCCATTAGGTTTGAGTTTGAGTATGATTGGTATATTTCCTGGTGACCTTTGGGTCATCTTGGGCAACTGTTGATAGGTATTTTTTTGACTGTGATGTCATTGCTGGCTCTGCAGTTCCCCTTGTACCCTCAGTACATCGATCTTCCACCTTCCTCTCAAGAAATATAAACAAACCTCATACAATGTGTTCTGCTGACTCTGCTTTTGCTCACAGTATTTATCACCCCACACCTAATACATTTTGCACTGAACACCTGTATCACTACTTTATACTTAATAAAAAGAAGACAATAGGATAAAAACAATAAAATACACGGTATGTCTTGGGAGGTGTTACAATAAATGAAATTCATGTTTAATTCATCAGAGATAATAGAGCGGGCACTTTGTGGGAGCTTTCAGACAGAAATATAGTCACAGATGTGGCTTTTTTGTATGGATTTGTGCTGTCCGCGGTGTTGTGTGTCCCTGCCTGTTTCAGAGTGTTTATGGGTCTTTGGTTCTCATTGGTTGTGTTTCTCATGAACCCAGACAGCCATAATCCTCAGCCAGGGACAGTGGCTACAGGGCGGGCAAGTTACCCTGCCTACAGATCACTGTGGTCTGGAAGCCAACACTGGATCACTGAGTAAACAAGGCTCGGGGCAGCCGATACACGGGTGTGTTTGAATGGGCATGTGCATGTGCCAAGAAGTCTTAAAAGTTTGGATGGGCCCATAGTGCACTGTCTCCTGGAGCTTTTTTTTTTTAGAAACTGCTTCATGTCTCAACTGGGGTTTGTGTTATGTATTTGGATTAAATATTCATTACTGGATGTAGACTTGAGGCCTTTATGTGCTGAATGGTTTGAAGGCTGTTTAAACGTCTCATCAATATCATTCCTCAGCATTGCCACTGACAGGCATTAGTGTACTGTCAGAAGAAATTACTGTATTAAACTGTCCTTCATGCATATTCATACTTGTATATTAAAATGAAAACAGACAAAATGAGCCTGGTTTTAGCAAATTAACATACAATATAAAAAGACAGGATGATTTTGATATAATCATCTTAAGTATGACAATGCTAACTTAAGGAATTACTGGAGGATGGCTTATTTGAATAATGGCCTCAAACAAATGAATCATTTCGAATTATGTCAATCTGTTTGTTAAAACATTGTGAAAATCATGCGTCTTGCTAGACTTGTAATATTATATGTCATCGACATGACAGGAAGTGATGAGTCCAAGCTTTCGGTTTCTAACAAACTGTTCCATGTAGGCTCCATCCCCTCACTTTGTCTAAAGTTGCGGATGTTTGTATATTTACAGTTTATCCACTCTGAGGTTAGAAATGAGGATCTTTATTTAAACTTTATTCCACAATAATTTCTTAATAAAAAAGGAAAATGCAATATAAGGAGAAGAAATCAAGAGAGGATTTTCATTCTTAGGCTCACTAAGGGTTTATCCTTCCCAGATTCATTTGTTCAGCTCACTCTACATTTACAAAGTGCTGGAAGGTGCATTTAAAATGTGCTTTTCTTTTCTGAACATGAAGTCTTCGATGAGTCTAATTAGCATTTATAGATTCATTGAGGAACTTGATTACAGCATTTAAAGTCTGCAGCTGGTCATTATGCTAATCCGAGAGCCTTCACTATGTACTTATATAACCCTGCCACAAAATCAGTGGTGTTTCATGATGGAGGAAAAAAAACCAAGAGTGAACTAAGCGCTCTTTAACCTGAAAACTCCCATGATCCTTTGCTATGGGCTTCAAAACCGCAGGCAGACCGTGAAAGAGCCCAGACACGGTCAAGCCATGAGTCAGGAGTTAATCATTAACTGTAAATTCACTGAGGTGAAGGGGCAACTGATAACAGGAGTGGCTAAGCTCAGCTGACAACATATTAACCGATTAATACATTACCATGAGTGGAAATTATGATGTATGATATGCTATTCTAAAAAAACAAAAGATGCAAGCATTACAAAAAAAGTCTCTTAGAATATGTAAGGTCATAAATAGCTATTGTGTTTGACTGTTGTTTGTTTATTTCTGTTGCTCCCCATTACACCACTGTGTCCTCCAAACAATTCCTATCCTGTGGGGATAGTGCACATTCATTTTGTCTTTGGTCTGTTACAGCAAACTAATATACAGAGGCTCTATAGAGCCAGCCAGAGAACAAGGTCGAACACGCACCGTGGATATGTGCTCACCCGAGGCTAATTTCTTTAATTCTTAAACTAGATGTGCATGACAGAGAATTAATTTTCTGCGTAAACAAGTTACAATTTGTTTCCTGGGGTTGTTTGGCTGGCTTTCTGTCAGAAGCTGCACATGATTAATAATGCTGTCCTACACCTTCTGTTGAGGGAATTAACGCAAAATGGTGAAAATGAACATGGGTGAATGAGAGAGGGCTGGGTCATGTATGCCTTGTGTGAGTGTGTGTGTCTGTGCCACACATTTATTTCCCAGTGCAAACACATGTGCCTTTGCACTGTGTCCTCAATGTCACTGGTGTGTCACAGACCACACGTCCCTTCATGCTGCAGGTAATGAGCATATTAATATGTACATACCCAGTCAGGTTAATGCCTGCCTGGCTCTCCAATTTCACGGCCCCGTCTCAGGTTGAAACAGCTTCAGCAGCACCAATCGGCCACGTTTTCTCTGCAACAGATGAAGAAAGAGGATGTTATGAATTACTGAACAAATACATGACTGACAGGCTGGCTGATCAAACCGAAGGAAAGGAAACAGAAAAGGAAGAATGAGCCAAAACTGGTATAGTGAAGTTGATTGATACTAAAGATAATGTGAGGTGAGGAGTTGATACTAAAACATACTGACACAAAATATGGCTACAAGCATTGTGGGGAAAAAAAACACTCAAATTGCTCTTCGGTGTCTTATTCTTTTCTTTTTCAAAGCTCCAAAAGTTATTCCAGACAATCCATCAGAGATGAAGTCTTGCCTTCATAACTCTGACCCATTATATCTATTTAATGGTTGAGTTCATCACTTTTGTTTCTAGGAAGACAAACTGTGTCTTAAAGCAGATCGAGTCTAAAAGCTGGCTGTCTACTGAATACAGAATATTCCCCTCAATGGAAAAACATTGAGATGAACTCATTTTAATAAACTCTGCTGATATTTTTCAGCCATTAACCATCTAAAAGCTAAACGCCACTACAAATGTCAGACAGATAGATCAGCTTCTATCCAAGGTGTGACCAGGCTAAACGGTGGGATGACGCCTGAGAGTGTGTGTTGGTGTTATCCTGTCAGGCTCTGTTCTGACTTTACAGTACGTCTGTGTGAGATCCAGACATCCCTTATATCTTTTATGAGCAGTTTCAAAAAGATGTCAACACAGCAATTATCTTAACTATGTCATCAGTGAAAATGTATATATATTTTTTATCTCTGCATGCTGTGAGAGACAATATCCAGTACAGTGACAGCTTTAGTTACTCTGTGACAATTATCTTAACTATGTCATCAGTGAACATGTATATATTTTTTTATCTCTGCATGCTGTGAAAGACAATATACAGTACAGTGACAGCTTTATTTACTCTGTGGCGATTTCAACCCTTTCACCTGATTTAGTTTCCCATTAAACATCAATGTAAGATTTTCTTATAATAATTTGATATAAAATTGAATAACAGCTTCTCCATTGCATATTGATGCCGATATTTCTGATGCAGGTTTGCCCGACATGTTTTAGTGTTCAGGAGAACAAAGATTCTGATTTCTATGCATTGCTTTGTTGTCCTGACATAAAATAAACACCACAAGGCTACTGTGGAGAACCTTCTATGAATACAAACAAAAATATGTTTACAGAGATTTTTCACATTACTTTTCTCTTGCAAAGAAGCAGCACTCAGACAAAACAATGTTAGTAAACATCCTCAGAGTGTTAGATTAATACCAAACTGAAGCAAACAATTTGGAATTTAAATGGAATTTTGAAAAATAATAACAAATCATGCTCTTTAGAAAAGTGTTGCTGATGCGACTTTATTTCGGCATGATTGCAGAAATTCTTGGTCTAGGAAAAACATTTCAATGCCTCAAAATCAGATTATTAGATGGATTTTTTTTTTGTTGTTTAACCTTTTTTTTTTTTTTTTTAAAGATGAACAAATTAGACATGCACCGAATTTAGTAAAATCACCGAATCTTTTTTTGTTAACTTTATGTCAATATACAAGTTAATTCAACATAAATGATCTACTTTTCACTTTGCGACCACTTTGAAACCTACAAAAAAGTTCCACTGATTTGACCTGATGAGCTGAATGAACACATTTTTAGCACTTACTTACTTACTACTCAGTAAGTTCAGTAAACCTGAACTGAGCTGCTTTTGCAATTTCACAACTTATGACCTTGCTTTGAACAAACAGTTCAGCTTAACACACAATTTTAAGGCAGCAGGATGAGCTGTGTTTTTAAGTTGAACTAGCTTTCAATGATTTACAGTGTTGGGCACCGAATACGCAGTACGGGAAACCTTGACTACACCACAGGCAGATTCATTCAGAGGGAATTTCTAATAAATATTAATAGGCTGACTTATTTTTAAATGAATTTAAAGCCAGATTCAGCTATCAGGAAAAGTAACAAAGCTTACTTTAATTTGATTTCTTATTACAATTTGGGGATGTTACTCTTCACTTCTAAATCAATCTGTATTATGCATGTTTTATAGCAGAGCAACCAAATGAGCTAAGAGGGTGGAAAAAGATGAACAATTAACATCATGTCTGTATTAAACTCGAGATCCTTTTGCTTTGCACCCTCAAGAGTCTGAAATAAAGGAAATACAAAATCCATTTGGAGTCCAAACACTTCAAGTCTGTGAGTCAGAACCCCTGTTCTATTTCCTTTAATACAAGGCTCCAGCTGTACATCCTAATCGGGAAGCATAAAATAAAAACAAACATGGACTTGGCTGGATCATTGCTGGTGATGTCAACACTCTCCATAACTACACACACACACACACACACAAAAAGATTACAGCTGGTGGATAGTGGATAGTAAACAGGACATAGAATATCTGTGGCAAACACATTATGAAATGTGAATACTTGTCATATTTGCTGCAGCCGTGTCATCAGGTAGTAGCTCATGTACAAATGCAAGTAAACAAGTTTTGGAGCACATAAGTGTGATGAATCAGATAAATGCAGATCATACTGGTGAGGATATGTCTGTGACAAACAGCATTCAGCCCTCTTTTGTAACAGTACTGTAGATACACAACAACAGAACGCTTTGGGAATCTCTGAGGCGTTACAACCAGCATTTCAATTCCTTCTGAAGGACAATGCGGAGCTGGCTCTATGAAAGTACACATGGGGATTGGAACTGGTCTGCATCAGGTTATACTTAGTTCATTGGTATTTTGTGGTGCAGTTTCATACAGGCAAACTGAATATCCACATTTGTGCACGTGCTATGTTTCAGTGACAACCCACTGAATCTCATAGATTTTCTGGTCGAGCACACCTCAAGGACGCTGTTCCATCTTGTACGGATATTGTTATTCACAAGTGCAAGTTGCTTCAAATGTCCAGAACAGTGATAGTTCTGGACATGTGTTAATGCGAAACAATGCAATCATCAGTTTGCTCGGCCACTGCTGAAAAAGTATCTGGTGAAAATCTAAGAAGCTGGAACAACATTCCCAAGATGATAACGTGGGAACAAAGGAGAGTCAAAGCACTGTATGTACTGTATGTTCTCATCCATCACTGATACTGTACAGCAGTATTTATAGAGTGAAACCTTCGTTGCAACTTGTCTTCACATATTGCTATTCATTTATAGTCATTTTAGTAGTGAATAGCAGTCACATGAATAGTAGAAGTGCAGTACTGTATATCATATTGAGATTTGTGAGATTACTGTGAGATTACATGGCACCTTAAATCCAATCGACCACCGGGGCAAGGCTCCAATTTGCTTGGCCTCCTGAACGCTGCCCCTCGGTGCATGTTTTCCTGAGGTGATCCACCAAGTGGACTCTTGCCTCAGTACGGCAAAGATGAAATTGGACTGGTGCCTTGGGTATACATTTACATTTCTCAGAACACATTTGCACATCTGAGTGGGCATTTGCAAATCTTGTTTTGCATCCAGAAATCTCAGTTGATTATTATAAAGACAAGATAAGGTTCAGAATGTATCTCCATATTATGGTATAAATAAAATTTCATTTACACATCAATAAAAAAAAGTAACATTTAAAACAGTTCAACGTGAACAAAGTGAGTACAAATAGTTTTGTTTAAATATCAGTGCTCCAAACCCAGGACGTTGCCACAACCTGCATTGGCAGTAAAAAAAAAGAAATGCAAATAATGATATCATCTCTACATGAGATTGTACATCTCAAAGCAGCAACGAGGACCGCCTCTAGCTCTGACCTTTCGGGAACCTCATCTCTAGCACACGTATTTTCCACTTCAAAGTAAGCAGTTAAATTATTACAATTAGGCCTGCAGCGCTGCTCTGGCTGTACCAATCTGCTGATGAAAGAACGTACCAAGCCTATCATTCTGCCTCAAAAAACCATTGTAGTTGAGTATTATACATATTCAAAAGACTGTTTAAGGAGAAATCTGGTTGTCTTTGCAGAGCCATGCACACAATTTAGAAGATTATCCATTATTCTATCCACTAAAAAGAATGATTGTTAGAAGCTTTACCGGCAATTATCCACATGCATATGCAAAGATATTTTACTTGACTGCAGATTTTCATGATAGATTTAAGAGCTCAAAGCGGTTTGATGCAAACACGAAGTAAATATATGATGTGAAAAACACTCCGGTGACTGATGGTTTCAGATCACTGTAGGATTTATATTCTTTGGCACCAAACAGGCTGCTAAAGAACATGGCCAGATTGGAACTTTATGAAAGTGTTTTACCCCTCATGGATTTTATTACTCTATTGATTGTATGCATTGTGCCAGCGCTAGTTGAAAGAAACCATATGCTGTTCATGCTGGCAGAGTAGGTCTCTTCTCTACAGTACAGACTCTACCCTCATCCGGTGAGCGTTTCATCTGGCTTTAAAGGAGCAGAACCAAGGGAATTATACAGAGGAAAATTGTCAATAAAGGCTATTATGTCCGCTGTAATATCCATTTCCCAAACAATAATGTTGAGGAAGAAGCAGTAATGAGAGTACAGCAGTATTACCCCACCATCTGCTCTCTCCCACAGCTCGGTCTGCCTCCTCTCTCTGGGCTGCGTTCTATTTACTTGATCTGGCTCCTGTACTCTCTCACCCTCTTCCACACTTCCACATAGAGTTTTAGCTCCGTTAACCCTTTGATTCCCTCCATCTAGTCTGTGGCCTTCACTACATTATCCAGCCCTTATTCACCGCATCTGAGTATCTTTCACACTAACAGTATGTACACTAGTATATACATCGACAATCCGGCCTAAATCAATTTCACAGTCATTGTAAGAGTGGGAATAATGAAACATCTTTCTCACCTTCTCATACAGTGCACATAGACCTCATACAAGTTCACAGTATCAGCGGGAGTCATGGAAGATGAGAAATAATATATATACGAGTCTGTGGAAAAATGACTTATCTACTGATAATCTATGTTGTTGTAGCTACATATGCAGACACAGTCAGTTAAATTGGTTAAATAATACCTTAAAATATCCATGAAATGCTTTGAGGTGGCAGGGGTAAAGGTTTAGTCTTTCCATGCAGTTTCTTAGTTTTTAGTTTGGTTTATACTTGAAGAATCAAAATGCTCCAACACAGAAATGAGATGTACAGAATGTGTAATACTGTATGTGTAACATTAAAGCATAGCAACATATTCTACATTTAAGAGTGTGTTCATTCTTCTGTTTTTCCTCAAACAAACAAACTACTGTATGTATGTATTTGTGAGGAATTCAGGAATGTTTATTTGCCTCCACAGGGAGCTAAATATTTGGTGCATTTTACCATGCAATAAAGAAGACCACTACTACTCGGGAGGGTTTCCTTCTTTTTGTGTGTCCACGTGTCCTTGAGCAAGACACTGAATGTTTGAAAGGCTTTGAAAATATGAGGAATATGAGAAACATAAGAAACGTTGCGGCACACTCGGTGTCATCATGTTTAAGTAAAATGCTTTTAAGGAGTATGTCTCTTTTAAAGTTTCGCATTTTAAATGCTTTAATTCATATAATTTCACCTTCCATTTACTTTTCTAAAAGCATTAAATGCTGGCTGGTGAGTGGGTACACAAGCACTTAAGGTGCCCTGCTGTCCCACCTCTGTGGAGAAGAAGGCACCGTGACATTTAGGCCTCCGTGTTCTGCAGGCCCAGGGCAGCTGTGGAAGCTGTTCAGGAGGAGTTACTGAGCACGGGGTGGAAATGTCAGCAATCAGTCTGGAAGTACATCACAATCTAATCGTTTTATTGTCACTGACTGGAAGCAACTTTGTGACCCCCTAAACTTATAAAAATGTCTTGTTTCTGATTTCATAAGCTAACACACAACCACACACACACACACACACACACAACCTCTGTTCATTCAGTGCTGTAATAATTTGTACAAATGATAAATTATTCTTCAAACATAATGTGGAAATGCTGCATTTAAGTTTATTGGAGTTTACAGTAGATAAGGATAATCACCTTTATTTATGTTACACACAAGGAATTTGCTTCCGGTACAGAACCGAGGCAGCCATCTACAGCACCAACTCACACTGATGGCTCTAACCATCGGGGGCAACTTGGGGGTTCAGTGTTTTGCCCAAGGACATTTCAACATGTGGACTGCAGGCACTAAGATTCAAACCTCCAACCCTCCGGTTGCGAGATGACTGCTCTACCCACTGAACCACAGTCGCCCACCTGCATTTGCAACCTACAGAAAAAATATAGGAAGTGACTTGCTCATGTACTTTACAGTGGCCAGTGGCCAAGAGCAGTCACAGTGGTTTCTGTCCCATCCCGTTTGGCCAAAACCACGCAGGGGAAATTCACGTTTTACCACAGCTGACCACACACACACCCACTCGTCTGAATTCCACAGCTCAACCTCAAACGCACATCAAGTCAACACCGACTTGCGACTGCATGTCACACAGGCTGACACAAATAGCACCAACCTGCCACCCACACACCCTAGATACTCAAGGTTCTCATTAGGCCCTGTAAAAGTCTAAACTTACACTCACTGTGCAAGAGTCACGCTCCTACACATGAGTGCTTAAGCACATGTACATGTACACAGACAGACACAAAACACAGAGCTCAAAGCGCACACTATCCATGGTGCAGTAAGTCACACCAGTTAGTCTCATTGTAGCCACCATCTAAAAATACAAAAAGTTGGGGGTTTTCTATAAAGACCTGCACAAATCCAAATTTTGATTGATAGGTTAAATCTCTAAATATATACAGTATCTCTATATTGCTTCCTATATGCAACAAGTAATAGCTATTTAGAATAAGTCAGCATACAATAATAAGTTTAGTTTTTAGTTCATTTGTTGCCAGCTGT
Source organism: Monopterus albus (assembly GCF_001952655.1). Lineage (NCBI taxonomy): Eukaryota > Metazoa > Chordata > Actinopteri > Synbranchiformes > Synbranchidae > Monopterus > Monopterus albus. The sequence continues at coordinate 1,177,535 of NW_018128054.1, read as the reverse complement.
GTTTTCTGTTCTCTCATCCATGGCCTTCACACACCTTCCACACATGCACACTTTTTCAACCCAATCGAAGACACTAATGCTTTTATCACAGCTCAAGTGTTTTGTGCCCGTTGACAATACCTCTTCACCACCGACCCCCCAGCTTCATTCCTCTCCAGTTTTTGAGCGGAGCTTTCCCCTGCGCCTCTTTGACTGAGAGTAATTTGCACACGCTTCAAGGATGCGATGAACTATGGGAGAAACGCTGTGAGCTGATGCAGACAGGGGCTAATGCGTATTTATTTCATTGAGTATCGTTGCTTGGCAAAGCCACTGTAGCACATACCCGGGGTAATGGCTTGACAAATCTGATCTGTCAGACTATACACACTTGCCACTTCTCCATCCCCTGCAGGTAAAGAGAAACCTAACTCACCAGAGTAGGGTGAGGACAAGTAGAGTAGTGCTAATACTGCTAATTTGTTAACCTATTTAAAAACTAGAGTACTTTATATACAGTGGGTACGGAAAGTATTCAGACCCCCTTAAATCATAAGTATTCAGACCCTTTGCTGTGACACTCATATATTTAACTTAGGTGCTGTCCATTTCTTCTGATCATCCCTGATATGGTTCTACACCTTCATTTGAGTCCAGCTGTGTTTGATTATACTGATTGGACGTGATTAGGAAAGCCACACACCTGTCTATATAAGACCCTACAGCTCACAGTGCATGTCAGAGCAAATGAGAATCATGAGGTCAAAGGAACTGCCTGAAGAGCTCAGAGACAGAATTGTGGAGGCACGGATCTGCCCAAGGTTACAGAAAATTTTCTGCTGCACTTAAGGTTCCTAAGAGCACAGTGGCCTCCATAATCCTTAAATGGAAGACGTTTGGGACGACCAGAACCCTTCCTAGAGCTGGCCGTCCGACCAAACTGAGCTATCGGGGGAGAAGAGCCTCGGTGAGAGAGGTACAGAAGAACCCAAAGATGACTGTGGCTGAGCTCCAGAGATACAGTCAGGAGATGAGAGAAAGTTGTAGAAAGTCAACCATCACTGCAGCCCCCC
>NW_018128054.1:1107361-1175907 GCF_001952655.1 Monopterus albus | reverse complement strand
TCAGTATAATCAAACACAGCTGGACTCAAATGAAGGTGTAGAACCATCTCAGGGATGATCAGAAGAAATGGACAGCACCTAAGTTAAATATATGAGTGTTACAGCAAAGGGTCTGAATGCTTATGACCATGTGCTATTTCAGTTTCTTTTTTAATAAATCTGCAAAAATGTCAAAAATTCTGTGTTTTTCTGTCAATATGGGGTGCTGTGTGTACATTGAGGAAAAAAAATTGAACTTAAATGATTTTAGCATATGGCTGCAATATAACAAAGAGTGAAAAATTTAAGGGGGTCTGAATACTTTACGTACCCACTGTACAAGCTGATTGACTGATGATTATTATCATGAAGAGAAGTGCTGAGAGAGAAATCCTCTCAAGCTAACAACTTATAGGAAGTGCAAATAAATACATTATATGTTATTTATCAATCAGCCAAACTACAGTGACATATGTGTAAGATCGTGTCAGCAGTTCACCTACTGCATAGTACAGTGTAACACTGATATTCTTTGACTCAGCTTAAAAATAAACAAAAACCCCTTCAGGGTTGGTACGGAGAGTAGAGAATGACTTCCCTGCAAAGAATTCATCTCCCTTTCACTTATTCATGAGGAAAAAGATCTCTATAAGTCTATTCATTGTTTGCCGTCATGCAAGGTTTCATATTAAATTTAGTCTCAAAGTATAAAACAATAAAATGGATGTTCATCCATGGCTTTAAAACAGCATTGTGATAAAGCTGGGATTGGCAGCGCTCCTGTGGAGGGGCTATATTTGGCCACCTCAGCAGCTCCTCTGACAGCCTAAACACTCACTGGGAGGTGTCCAGATTTTAACTCAGCCCTTCAGACATGAAAACAACATGCCTGGCTCAGTGAAAGCTCATGTAAATATGTAGACACATTACAAAACTGTGACGTTAAAATGGACACGACTACAGTAGATAGTACCTTAAAAGTCCAAATAAACATGTATCCACAAGGTTTAATAAACTGGTGAAGGTGTCTTTCTTGAAAATGTGTGTGGTATTGTAAATAGAGAGTTGTGTCATGGAAAAGTGAATATAACTTGTTTGGAGCAGAAAAGAAAATACACTCAGCAGATATCTAGAAAGAAAGAGATTTACAGGAAGCAGAAAAACAAACAGGTAAACGAATGATGACATGGGTCCCTGAGCTGATTTGAAACTCTGTGGAGAGACAGCGGTTACTGCAGTAAACTGCTGGGCCACTCGGCCACAAATATGAAACATATTTTGTGGCGTAACAACGGCCCACTGCAGTCAATTTAGCATCTTCGTCTCTATTTAGCAACCTTTTGACAACTTTAAGTAACTGGTGCCAAACATAATTATTTGGATTTTTTTTAGAAAAGTAACACATTCTTTATTTTTAATTTGGCTGGAAATCCGCCTCTACCGTAACTATACTAATCACAAGGACAGGAGGAAAGGCAGCGTCTGGACAGCGTCTGATGTCTGTTGACATCGAGTGACCTTTTGATAATTCTGGTAATTTTTGTTCACAGTCAGGGTTACCGATTAATAGGAGACGTGTGTGAGCAAGCCCTGATAGGATGGTTTACCAGTGCACATGATTCATGTCCGTCATATGTAACAGACGCACTTTGATTAAACATTTACTGTAGGTGTAACATCTGTAAGAACAGATATAGCACTATTAAATATATATGGATGGAACAAAGTGAATGAGATTTTTGTGGCACAGTTAAACATCACCATCAACCAAAAAGTGAAGCCAGGGTTTTAAGCTTACAACACTCCTTTCTCAAATCCACTCAAGCCGCCTTTGAGTATTGCTAAATATGTCCTTTCATTCAGCTAGAGCTGCAGTGATTAGCTGGTTTTGACCATTTTTAAGCAAAATGACCAAACATTATAAAGGTACTGCTTCACAAAATGTAGAATTTGATGTTTTCTGTGTCATAGTCCAGACTAAATTTAAATACGTTTGTGCTTTGGACTCTGAGTTCATTGGATAAACATCAAATAAAACATTTGAACATATCACCTTGGGCTGTGGAATATTATTTTTCACTGTTTTCTGACATTTGATTAGGCAAACTATTCTTTAATTAATTAAGAATCTTCTTGAATATGAAGAAAACACAGACATAGTGTTTCTGCTGCCACACAAAATGAAATGGAAGGAATTGGTTGTATGAGGAGCTTCACTGGGAGCTAGTGTATAACTGACAGACCGTGGAATCAATATAACTGAGCGTGATGTCACAATACATTTTGTTTGTTTTGCTCTGACCAATTTGTAACGTTCTGGTTTCATTGTATGAGCATAAAAATGATCATTTGGAGATTTACTGAAGTGTGCAAATCCCAGCTGTTGCTGGTGGATGAAAATGTCATTCATGATAAACATCTACAGCTCCATTTAATGCTGTCTTTCTATTCTTGGCATATAATGGAGTTAGGCAGCTGTGGTTATAAACATAATACCAAGAGCTGCACTTTAAATCAAAAGTTTCCACAAGGTGATATAATAACGCACAATACAATACATCATTACATCACCGAGTAACGCATTTACATACTGACAAATGTATTTACAATTAAGATCTAAAAAATGTAATATTTACATTTCAAAAACATTCAAACTGGAACTGATGATTTTATAAAGAAAACTCAATTCATCTATGTGATGATGAAAACATTCTTAAGACATAGAGTGGAGGAGCTTGCAAACTGGGAGGATGGAATGTAACGTGTAATCTGACCAAATGGTGACTGATAAAACAGGCTGCTCTCTGCTTCCTCACCAGAGGGTAATAAGCCAGATTTATGCTTCTCTGCAGATGTGCCCTCCCAGTGCCCCTGTAGGTGCGTCTCATGTAAAAATCAATGTATAGTTCAGACTAGGATGTACTCTAAATCACTGTAGCACCTAGACACCTTAGATGGATGTGGTGTACATTCTTAAGCCGATGTGGTGCATTAACGCTACACCCCATGTTTACACTCACTGTGCAACAGACTGTGAGGATCATGGTATGGAGAAGGTTTGGACTGGGAGCAGCTTAGCTAGATTACCTAGGGACTGGAAAGTTGGAGGTTACTGAGCCTTTTTAACAACTTCACATTGTTTTCTTTAATGGCAATCAAAAACACATTGTCGAAGACACGAGCAACTCAGGCCTAATTGTAGTCCTTGTGGTGCCCATGTGATAACTCCTTAGCCCTTGAAGCCCTGATGTGTAGAGATACAGGTGCATGTCAACTTTGGCAGAGCTACACAGCCACCTTGTACAGCCTCCACAAGACATGAATCCAGTTTTAACTGTGGACAACAGCATCAAAGACTGAAAAGTCATCCGTCTGATTTGAGAGGTACAGTAGGGAGGCCTTCACTACTGATGGCTAACAGAGAGAGATGGAGAAAGCTACACTAGCAGTGAATGTGAATACACGTGTGGCAGCCTTGTTAACATAGAGGTCAGTGTGAATGAAAGTATGATGCAAACCTTTTCAAGTTCTTGTTAAAAATCTTATCAAAGAGGTGTGTGTTTTTGTGTGCAGTGAAGTCTGCAGACACAGATTAGGTAAGATCACAGTGTATTCTCTATGTTGATACAGATGTGGTGTTGCAGTGGTAATAAAACAAAACTGACCAGCAGGTTGATTGGGACTGTGAATGATCATGGTTGTGAATTGAACCAGTCAGTCTACTGAGCTTCCAAAATGATTGTCCCTTTCCATCTGATTTACTTGTCTTTCTCCTCCCTCTCTGTTATCTCATCATAAAGCACACAGATAATTGATTTCATTTGTGCTACACAGGCTAATATGCAGTCACCACAAGCTGCTGACCTTTGGAGTGTGAAACACTTAGCTGTGTTAATTCTATCACCATCCGAGCAGTGTTGTTCAAAGACCTGCTATTCATCCACAACCAGGCACTAATAGGTTATCTGCGTAGCCTGCTAAATTAGGTGCAAAATGAAATGGCACATGGTCTGTTTTCCATATTTTCTGAGTAAAAGGCAGCTGTGTTTGCTTAACGAATCTCATTTTCTCTAGTCACTTTTATAACTGCCTAAAATAAGCCACCTTTTTTTTTTCCAGGATACAGTGGAAGAACATGATGTACAGTTATTGGTCCAATATTTTCAGTGTTTCATTGATTCAGTATTTCAGTGCTTAGAAATAAAACTTCTCACCTTGGCTAAATGCCTGGGTCTTACGGTGGGGCTATATTAGATCTGGAAATAACTGATTATGCAGTCCGTTGCTACTTGAATCTCCCAGATCAAAAACAGTTTCACTTATTTTACAGCCTTCCTTCTGTATTTTGTTCAGAGCTTTGAGAGAATCATTACTTCATTGGGATCAGATGATCTGAATGAAGTTTTAAAAATCAATGTCAGTACAAGTAGAGATACCTGCTCATTAAGTATTCTGTATATAGTATATTACTAACTAAACAACATCCAAACACAGTCCTTCTTGGTCACCTTGAATAATAATAATAATAATAAGAATAATAAAAAGTGTACAACTGTACATGTATAAGAATATTCAGAAGTCATTTTGGGTCAACACCTCGACAACAAAATGAAACAAACCATTTCTTCACAGACAGTGGGAGCAGTTTCTAAAAGTAAGAAGTAGAGCACTATTTTCACTGTGATTGCTCTGTTTTGTCCACATCCAACGCCTCTCAAATGGAAAAGTAGGCAGCCATGGGACTGAATGTAAGGTCACTTGCTGAGACATCCCAATTATGTTCTTGATTTAAAAGGAACTATTTCCTATTAAGGGATGGGTTCATGATTTGACTGTTCAGGACTGAATTTAGAAAACCTCATTCAAACACAATGGTCAAGGGGTTTTTGTTCAAAGATATCGCAGTCACAAATGTGCTGTAACCTCAACCTCAAAACATTTTAAAGTGGTTTTTCTCCTTAAAAAAAAAAAAAAAATTAACAGGAACTTTTTCATGGTGTGGGGTGTTTCTATTAATAGGTGTCATTCCTTTGTAAGGATGAGGACTGACGATAACTCCGTATGCACTTTTAGTAACAATTTGAAAATGAAAACATCATTCTGTAAGTGTAGATTCAAAACAGGGTTCACCACCTTCTCTTCTACCACCGCCTATGCCAGAGTTTTTGGATTAAATATAATTGCTGTTACGACAGAAATGTAAACATCTGAAAGGTATCACCAGTCGTCATGTCTTTATTTCAGGTAATGGATCAGTGTTCTACATTCAGTGATCTTGTTGATCCAAGCAAAAACATCAGCGATTTTCATATAAATGCAAATCAGGAGTCAGGGAGTGTTGATCTGGAGTCACTATTAGAAAGGATTCAATCTTAATTTAAGCATTAAGTTCTACAAAGTGCTGTAATTCTTATTTGTGTACAGCCACCTACTGTGTTGACATTGTTGTATGCAGTCGTCCAGTTACTAAAATTCCCATTATGATTAATAAGAGGTCTTTTATCGTGTGCCTCATCCCTCACCAGAAAGAATCAAACCCATCCTCCAGTGGAAACTATACAATATTTAGAATTTTTCAATTGATTGCATTTTTGCTCAAAAGTTGTTTTCAATAAAATATTAGGTATTCAATTGTGTTTTTGAAATCTTTAAAATGCATATCTAAAGTTCATCAAGAAATCCATAATCAGTATCGACTGCATTTTGGAGTAACTGATTCAAAACTACTTATGTTTTTTAAGCTACTTATCACAAATGGGACTCTATGACAATCCAGTGAAAAACTGACAGCAGCCCCCGTTTTCGTCCAGATAAAGTGCACAGTATATCGACACTGACAGCTCAAAACAATGTGTTGAAAAACAGGCATCAAACCCTCTGTCAAAAGAATGAAAAATAACAGCTGCTCTCAATCGTTGTCTCTGGGCTATTAGCCGGTCGGTGCCACCCACTACTTTATATATTCAGTATGTACGACCTCTTTGGTCTTAACCAAATTTCTGTCCAAACCAGGTGTTTAACAACAGATAAAAATGAACAAGATGGTAACTGTTGGGGTCTGTTTTGCTGTTTTTGGTGCCTTGTGTGCATGGCGAAGTCCCCCGTAAGCATATCCCACACAACCCAGATTTATCTTATTTTTTTTCATCTGTTTACAAAGTGCTGTTGCTGAGGAAGAAAACTTGACTGGAACAAACACAGTACAGTTTAGGGCTATCTAGGCAATCACCTGCTTCCCAGGTCCTATTATCCCCAAGAGGAGCCCGCACAGCTCCTCGAAATGTCTCCCAGCAGCACTGCTCTCCAACTGACTCCCATATTTCTGCTCCACTGGACGATAAAATAAAATCCCGCCAGCTGCACACAAACATGCGCACGCACACACATAGATATACAGTTCTAAGTGCCTTGCAAGAAGGATTTACAATTAAAGGCAGAGAGACTCTTCTTGCTGAATGCAAAACAGGGCTCTTGCCTTCAAGTGCAACAGACCTTGTCAATCATCATGACAGACCATGCTTAAACTATTTTACTGTAGACTGATCACATTTTTACCTGGGCCTTTTTTAGCTCTCCATAAATATGGGTGAATGTTGACATGTAAACACTGGCACACAATTCCTCTGCAAGCTACAATATTCTCGATAGCAATGAACAACTTGTGTGGCTCTAATGATCATGGACAAGACACAAATGGCATAAAGAAATCTATTTTATGAATTCAAAGAGGATCACGTCCAACAGCACAATGTAGGATTGATGTACCACTGATAAAAGACATGGTTCTGTCATTAGAGACTTGTTTAGAACATTGGTCACTATCAAGATATTGTTTTTTCTGTCATTAGAGACTTGTTTAGAACACTGGTCACTATCAAGATATTGTGTTTTTTTACCTGGCACAGTGGCTAAAAGTGGTCTACACAAAACAAAGCAGCACTCAAGGACCACGGGCTCTATTTATGTCAGGCTGAGAGTGAGCAAACATGGGTTTCCTGTGGGTGTGGCCAATTCATTGTGATGACCAGGGGGATATTCTGCATATGTCGCTAAACAGATCCAAGATCAAATGAGTAAAGTAATGCTGGCTAAGGTTGTCCAGATATTTTGGTTCTTTGACCCCTGCCAGAGTTGTGGATTAGAAAGCCTGGATTCAATCATCCTTAATAAGTGCATGCTCTCATGGTCATTGACTAGTCTATACTATATTGAAACCATGATCAGCTGGTTTCTCATTGGCTACTTGCAAATTTCCAAAGAAAAAAGCATAGTCTGTCACCAAACAAAGCAGGAGCTTCTGCAGGAGGTCTACAAAGAATTTAAAGATTTAATTTGTACATAAAGTAACACTGCAAAAGTGGCAAACATGTGGAGAGATGGATGGCAAAGAGTTGCTGACAAATTAAATGCATAAGGATCCCATTTAAATCTTTAACGGTGCCACAACTGCATGTCCAGTGATTTGATATTACGGCATCATTTGTATAATCTTTGCATTATATTCAGAGCGAGTACAAGAACAAGGAGAACCTAGGAACAGGAGTAAACTACAAAAATATTCTGCAAACTGGTATTACTGTAATGTATTACTCTTGGCCCTACTTCCATTATTGTTCAAATTTGTTTCTATAGCTTTGCCTCAACACTCAAAAAACAAAGTTTCAAAACAAGGTCGACACATTCTCAACATTTTTTCTGCACAACATAACAGCATTTTGCGATCTTATCCTATGAATAGCAGTTGCTTAACACGTTTCAGCAAATTGTTTCTGGTAGAAGAAGCAGTTTGTCAAACCGCAAATACTGTCTGAAGCATCCCAGCTAGCTGCCAAGGGCATTTGTTACCTTTTGCATCTATTTGCATTTATTCAAGTGATTGTTATTCATTGAATCATATTTGCTTTAGATCTCCACAATGTCTTCATTTCTACAAATACAAAAAAAAAGAAAAAGCAGCTACTTATTTAAGCTGTTTACATGATTTCAAAAACAGTGAAGGCTGCTCATAATAACATGATTACCGATGAAAATGGGGTCTGGCTGCAATCTAAACTCTCTCTAAACAACACTAACTAACATGTGAAGCTCGGGGTTTGAAGGGCAGCTGTATTGCACTGCAATTACATTGTCATTGCAAAAGAGTCATGAAATTGCTAAAGAGATGGCTGAAGAAACAAAAACAAAACGAAACCTCAACCCAAGCAAAACGTCTTTGCATCTGCATCTGTGCCTCTGTCGGTTTTGCACAAAAACTCAGTCTATTGTTTGGGGTGGCTATACAGTAGCTGTGTTTCAACACGTGTGTGTTTCCTTTGGAAACTTCATGAAATGTATGCATTGATTCCAAATGTTGTTAAAATAAATTTAATTAGTAAGGCAAAAAAGAAACCACCCACATTGTCTGCTTTGTTTATATATTTTGTTAGCTCTACAGCATGGTGGCTGGTTTTTCGGTTTTCTGTACAAACCAAATGTTTTCCACATGTTCTCTCCAAGTGAGCCACCTCCTCTCCCTGGATGCTAAGCCTCATCCACTGAGAAATTTAACTCAGCATCCGTTAGTAGCTCCTCATCCACAACTAGCCTTAAACAAAATCCAAGCTCTCTCCTTAAGCGTTCTCTTGAGTAGCGCATGAATTCAGGGAACAGATAAATGCCACAAGCTCCACTACAGTAGCTCCATGTTGTCTGAATGGCTGTGACATGTTTTGCAGTGTGTGTTTACCAATGCTGCTTTATATCTTTGAGGTATAAAAGTATTTGTGTATGAATGCACATGAGTAAGGCTGTTTTGAACAGAATAACTAAAAGTCGAAAGCCTCTTCTCAAGGCCAACATTCAGGAGTCATTTGTGTTGTATCATGCGTCATCATATTTTCAAATTTAAAAAAAGCAACTATTTCACTTGGAGTCCATCAGTCCTCAAGGACTCTGAAATCGCTCTATGTGAAGATTTTTACCTGAAATGAATAAAAATGTACAATCTTTGTTATATAATTTGCAATTTAAAAGCCAAAAACAGAAAAACATATCCACTTCTTTACAAATGTTGTGTTCTATGCAAAACATACAGTATAACTCCAGTATAATGCAAGTCATGAAATCCATATACAGTATGATGAAAGACTGCACATCCATATTCTGTGCAAACCCTGAGACTGAGAAAAACTGAAGTACTAAATGATCAGTTCTGTTTAGTTTCAATGCTCCTTTGTTTGTCTTGGTTAGAGTACAAGGCGGGTTCTCGGTCCACACCAAATTCAGCCCCCGCAGCCCACAAGATAAACACCCCTACTCAAAAGCCTCTCGAAGGAGAAAACAGCCTCCATGCGACCACCCACTCAGGAAGATTGCCAGAGGATAGTTTTGCAATCGCACCAGCATAGTGTGGCTTGGTTTTCACGTAACATAGAGCCATTATTTCTATGGGGGGCTGATAGGGACTTAATTAGAAACATAATGAATCCACTGCACATCTGACAAGCCTCATTAAGCCTGACTGAAATGCGGAGATAATTGGGTCTTCTGTTCAGGCCCCAGAACATCAACCCAAACCCTCCTCGTGGCCATCCACACAGGTGTCCAGGTCCCCAGGTCTCCAGGCTCCTTATTCCAACCAGACAAGATGGACAGTCAGCACAGTATTACAGAAAATCTATCTCGCCATGTCTCATTTGGTGCTCCCTCTTTGTATTTGTTCTGAGCTTTGTGATCCATGGAAGCTCCTCTGATGCCCTTTATAATCCCATTACACCAATTGTCTCTAGCTTATGGCTCACTTGCTGGTGGAGAGGAACAAAAGGAGCCGTTGGGTTGCTGGAGCAGAGCAGACATTTGTGGTTTAGGTGTGTTTGCCAAAGAGTGTCAAAGGTTATCAATTATGCCATTTCTCTTTTAGACTTTTAGACATGTAGGGAACACATTCCTTCTACCTTAATGTCTGCGATGCTGAATTACACCTGACTATTGGCTTATTCTTCATATTTAATTTTAGATCTCTGCAGGTTAGACTAGTTTCATCACTCTTGGGTCCATTTCACACAAAATGGTGTGAAAAATCTGAGTTATTCAGTCTTTGAGTACAGTGGTGATATTTTTTAAATTAAACAACACTAAAATCTGTGAGGTCTTTGAGTCCTGATTGCACAAAAACAGGTAAACACAAGCAAACAGAAATGAAATATTACATATTTTGTCACTTAATAAAACCATAAGTTGGAGTGAAATGGGTAAAGGTTCTTCATTTTAACAATGTTTTATCATCACTTTAACTGATTTTATTCTGGTTTAATGCTTATTGTTTTTAATGCCGTTACTGTTTTTTCTTGCCTCTGTAAAGCATTTTGAATTGCCTCTGTCTATAAAATATGCTATAAAAATAAATTTGCCCTGCTCAATAACTAAGTCAGTTTTTGTTTTATTTGTTTAGTTATTGGTGATCATTATACACCTTCAGTCATTTCGCCATAGGCAGAAAGGTGGTAATATCTGTAATCCTGTGTGTTGCTAAAGCATCAGCGACCATGTATAACCATGTCATTGTTGCAGCTGTCACACTGCCCCTGTACATAATATGTACTTATTCTATAGACTATGGTCTATTATTCTATAAAACTATGGGTTTAATTTACTTTTTACATATATTTCCATGTGCCAATCCTGTCCAAGTCTGTGCCCCAGCCTGGCCACCCCATCCAAATCTGTCCCTGAAGTCCAGGTGTCAACATGTCTGTGTGGTCAGGGATGTTTTTGAATATTGCTATTAAATGTAGACACTGTATATTTCAGGGATAAAATATAATTACATAAAGAGGAAGAGAGAGAGAACTGACATACTGACAATGACAAGTGAGGTTGTGAGAAAGTATACACTTGACTGTTTTGTCCAAAAACAACAAAGACAGTCAGAAAGCGAGAGGTGCAAAGGAAGATGTCCAGTGCTACAAGGGAACAAAGAGATGGAGCACTTACAGTGTGAGAAGGATGATAGCAGTGGCAACAATAGGAGTCAGATAATCACAGCTACCTAGGTGACAACACAGCATGATTAACACTAATGACCCCACACTTTATGAGCTCTACAAAGGCAAGTAGTCTCCCCACTCTCCTCCCCTCCTCTACTCTCTGGGGCCCCGCACATGAATTTAACCTACACCTACCCCACCTCTACTCCATCCCACTCCTGATTTCAGATTTTTATTTTTGTAGGTGTGCTCCAGCTTCTTCACTCTAATCATTTGGAAAAATACCATTAAGAGTTTTGTCTATTTCATTGACATCTTGGAGGATTTTTAACAAATAATTCATGAACTACAGTTCACAAAACACAACATGCAATTATATGTGATAGATGATCTTATGGTGTAACAACCACTAAGGTGTAGTCGATGTGACTGATCATATGGTTGCTGATTGATGACTTGAGAGAATATGATATGGTAGAAAACAGAATGTACCATTTAAACAAGCAAGTCTTTGTTAAACAAAGAAAATATACATAAAATGTAGTGACCTTGTGCATAACAGAAAATAGACCTGAGGATGCAGGAGCTACCAGGTATATAACATATTTTTTCAACTATTCTGCCAATGAAAATGAGCATTTGTCATTTCAACAAATGATCCAAAATAACATTCTTGTGACAACACTCACACCAACCAGTCAAACCCTGAGAGCACAGACAAACACTGATTTTGACTTAATTTGGAGGACGTGCTGAATATTTGTTTTGGTGTTTAGTGTGTTTCTATCATATTAAGTGTTATTAGACATACCAATTCTTTTCTTTAAAATTCATTTAAACCTACCCAGAACAGTTCATTAATAATTCTGATTATTCCCAAAGTGAAGAATCCTCCAAACCTCAGCCATCCCAGGTCGTATGATTGCTTAAGTGAAGGCAGTTTGGTGTACTTTACTCTGGTGGTAGGCTGCATGCCAGCCCGTCTGTACAATTACATTTTACATCTATGCAAACAGAGTGGGATGGTCTTGTAACCGTCACCTCACCAGTGTTCACAGGCTCTCTGCCACCCAGAACTAATCCCCAGGTCAGATCTACATGCCAATAGATCTGTGGTACAAGGACACTGCAATGACTAAAATCACCCCTGCAGAACCAAATCTGGACTGCTAACATAATGTAACTAGCAGACTATTGACTCTATCAGACATGCTGTGCAAGACAGTGACAGGTATGTGTACTTGGTTCAGAGAGAAGTGGCTTTTTGTAGCGTGTTTGTGCTTGATTTTTGTTTTTAGTGAAAGCAGTTTACCATACACTAAGGGTGACTGTATTTTAAGAATGCATATTTGCTGCTTCTACCTACTTTTTCTCACTGATATTAATAAACGTCATTAATTTAATTTGGGTGAAAAGTGGCAGAACTTTCTACTGGCAGGGACCAGCGTCTGTGAGCCTGGCTCCCCCACTGAGAAATCTAATGATCTGCTGCATTTCCGCCCAAAAAGACACATTACTGATGAAACGGCTCGACAAATGCCAGCGTGATGGAAATCCAATTAGATCAAAGAAGATAATGCTATTATTAAGCATTTTGACCACATGAGACTAAACTGCCACACAAGAAGAAGCAATACTGAAACATATCTTTCCTGCTGTCACATTTATTCTTACATGAGCACAACTGCAGCCCTAACAATAACTTTATCCTTTCATCAGTCAAATCTACAGTGCAGACATCGACATACCGGATGATCGGTAGGAGATTGGGTCCGTTTCCATTTCTGTGTTCTTTGGTGCTGTCAGTGTGAACTCTATCTACGCAGGACACACCACCACATCTTCACAATACTAAATATTTCATAGCTTATATAACTTCAAGAGTTGTCTGCCATATTTCTCTAGACTCCATTCAAAAGGGTCTCTAAAGTCAGAGGTAATGATCATGTGGTGTACAAACTCACCACTGTCCAAGAACAATTCTTAGATATGATATTAGCTAGTTTTATTCATAAGACAGTTCCACTGTTTGTTAACAGTCAACCTCTAGCCTTTGCTCTGCAGTAAATATTCACTTCTGGCAATCCAACTTTATGCTGGTAACAATATTATTCAAGGAAGGCCCACGAAAAAACAAAGTACAGAGAGATTACCACTGAATAAACAGGCCAAAACATTTATTGTTCATGAAGCAGCAGGCAGCATTGCAAATGTTTTGTGAAATATTAAGCATGTAAATGACTGTAAAACCATTGTTTCTACATACACAGTTATGTGGTTGTGTTAAAATGAGAAAATAAGAGTCTAGGAGTGAAAAGAGAAAAAGTCTATTTCCTCTAAAGTTACAGAAACAGCGCACTAACAGGCATGAAATGCGTGTTTTTTTTAAACTTGCCGTTAAGTCCCACTGAGTAGTGGAAACATCATCCCCTTTCAAGTAGCTCCAAGGTCGATAAATCCAACTGGTGGTCGCTGCATCTCCCCCCCATCCCCTACGACCACATACAGTCCCAAAGTAGTGAAATTAATTCCAACAGGTAGCATAGAGCTAACAATAACATCATGGGTCGTTAATCCGCTCATTAACCAGCAACACATCACATGCAGCAGACACACTGGCCTCAAGCAGTCAAAACAAACAGGTACTCTGCTCCGGGGGGATCCTGCGTTGATGAGCTGATCATTCACGGCGGTGGTGGCTTCATTAGCAGGCGGCTTGTAGGTTAGACCCGGTCAGGTAGAACAGCCAGTCCCTGTACAGGAACGCTCCAGGACATGCAGTAACCTCAGGCCCTGTATTTTTCTACACATCCTCTGGTCACAGTGCAGCAGCAGGAGGTAAAATATATCCACAAAACCACACACAGTCAAAAAAATTCCACTTTTACAATGGCACCGTGGATGTCAGGCAAGCTCGCATGAACGCGCAACTTCCTGGAGATTATGACTATTCAAGGAGATCTTTAAACTATCATGTAATACTTTATTTTGTTCAAAAAAAGTCTTACGAGAAGTGGATAAACCCAGTTGCTTCTGCATAGAAATACTAGAACATACGTACATCCCGTTTTTTGAGCTTTAGGTCACGGCTAAGATGATAATTCACCGTTGTAACATTGTAGATAAATCAGAAAACAAGAAAAAGCACGCCATGGGCCCTTTAAACATTTCTAAACCTGTATTCAGTTTTTGTTGTGTATTGAGCAAAGTTGTTTCTAAAACTGATTTTTAAGGAATATTTTTGTGTATACTGTAAAGATGGCAGCATTGTTTGTGTGCCTACTTCTCCATAACATAAAATATCATCATGGGCATCTTCAGGATAAAGATTTGACTTCATAAATCAGCAACAGTTGCCAGATTTGACAGTTAACCCTCCCTCTTTTATCTGCTCATTTGTTGCTAAGAAAAAAAAAAAACTGTCCAGGTGCTTTCATTCTCTTGTTTAGTGATAACCTTGTTTCCATGTAATGACTGGTGCTCACATGTTGACAGATGAGCAGCTGCTGTTTCACACATGCAGATGATGCACTGGCTCCACTGCAAATATTTATGTGCCAGTACGTGTTTTTGTTATAGTGTGAATTATTCATTGCAATATGGTCAAGTCTGCTCTTGCCTATACTTATTTATGTGCACACTGAAGCCTGATGTGTCCCATCAGCCTTGTCTGTGGCTGTTATCACACAGAATTTACTCTTTGGCAGCAGGGGACAAGCATTCATTCTGAACACAATCACCCAGACTTCATACTGCGCCAACACCCAGTCAAACCCACAGCTGATAAAGTTTATGCAAAACTGACATTTATTTCAACAAGAAATGACCAAGTTATCATATAATTAGCCAGTCAAGGCATATGTTGCTCTCTCTTGCATTATCCATCTTTATGAAGCATCATATTGACTTCTTTAATGACCTCCATTCTCTGTCTGAATGAATAAAGCTTTCTAATCCTCCTTTCTTTCTTACAGCCATGCCCTTATCTTTTTGAAGAAATAAATGAACTCAACATGCCTGGTGTTGTCGAATTTGATGCACTCTTCTGACAGGAAGACTAAATTAATTTCTCCTCTTATTCTTCAACTGTTGGTGCCATGAAAGATAAATCACCACTGAGATGCTGAATGCATGGAATGCACAGTAAATGTTTTTATATTCTCTTATTTAGCAAAGTAAGGGGCATTGGTGGAGCTAGTAAGAGGGGGGACAGTTTAGGGGAGTGAAAGATTTAGCAACATGTGAACAGATTTGCCAGCAGGAAGGTGCTCCATACAGTAGTCTTGCAAACTATAGGTGCCCAAGCAAACCCAGTGGAACTCCTAAATATACAGTAGCTATGTCAGGTGTGTGTGTGTTTGATTTGTTGAGAGGCAGGGAATAATATGTGTGTGTGACTCCCCCTGTGTGTGCATGGGTTGACATGAACATCCATCCATCCATCCATGATCTATACTGCTTATCCTAACGAGGGTCTCGGGCAATTTAGAGTCGCCAGTCAAGCTAAGCTGCATGAATTTGAACTGTGGGAGGAAGCTGGAGTAGCCGGAGAAAACCCACGCAGGCACAGGGAGAACACGCAAGCACCACACAGTAAGGCACCGGGTTTCAACATGAACATGATTAGGTTAAAGTGTGTGTGTGTGTGTGTGTGTGTGTGTGTGTGTGTGAGAGGTGTGAGTGAGAGGCCAAACAGGGGTCCCAGACTGCTAAGTGGAACAGAACAGTTAATGGGATATTTATCAAGTGAGGACTCTCAGCCAAAGACAAGGAGAAATAAACAAGCTTGTCTGACCGGGGCATCCTGGGCTATTATGATAAACAAGCACGCTGTTTGCAAGTCTAATGACCACTAGATGAAATGTATTGCACTTTACCCTTCACGAGTTTCAGTGGCACACATACTGCTTCATTGTTTAAGCAACACGGTAACTGACTGTGGGACCACACTCCACTGATAGTGAAGATTTTAAAAATAATGAACCTTTTTATGATAAAAGTATTTTTATCATTTATATTCTGTCCTAATTCTTTACATTGCCTGGATCTGCTGCTATACCTCTAGTCCAAAGAGGAGCAGGGGGAAACCTAGGGGGTTATTGGAAAGCTATGAATATAAATTGAAAACAAAAAAAATTTAAATAAAATCTTTATACAGAGAAGTATGTTAAGTTTTGCATAAAGTTTAGTTTATCATCGTGCTACTCTTCCAGCATTAATGGGCTGCTGGTTTGCCAAGTATTGATCAGCAGACAATAAGCAGCATCTGTGAAGTACGACTCTACGCAGAACTGGAGCCACTGACATATGGATAGAGAATGACATTTTCTCTTTATCTGGCAAATTCCTGTTGAAAGGAGCTCCTCTGTGATGTTTACAGGGAGTGAAACTGGATCTGTGGCAGACAGCTTAAGACCACCAATATGCAGCCTATGTGGAAAACTATCCAGTAGGCAAAACATGTCAACACATGGAAAATCCTGTTCAACAAAAGTAAATGACAAATCCCCAGCACCACACTGAGCCAACTGCTCAAACACATTAGCAGAGAGTAGCTCATTAGGCAGTTAAAATCCTCATTTCATGGGTCACCAGTAACTGCCCGTGGACATACATTATCAGATGTAAGTATAATTGATTCAATGCATACCAACATGGCCTTTGACCCTCAGCCTCCACTGTTAACTAAACTTAATGAACAGGGTTCCTCTTGGTTTCTCCTGTAGAGCCTAGCCTGCCAAGCAATTCAAACAAGGTCACTGATGATCACAAACAGCTGATTATCACTGCTCAGGATGTGTGAAAACATCCTCTGATTAAACTTTTATGAGAACAGTTTACATAAAAACAAATGCAGAGCTATCTTCCTGTGCAAGACGATACTTGGAGTGGACTGAGCATGAAGGCAGGTGTGACAACAACTCTCGTTTTTTTTATTCATGACCTTGCGTTGATGAAAAATATGAATCACTCATAATGAGCAGTGCTTAATGTTGTTTTCCGCTTCAGTATGTAAAGACAGCAAAGGTCATGTAGTTCTCTTAGTGTGATGGTGGTGTGTTGCAGGAGGAAGATGGTCTCCCTTCCTTTGCCAACACTTATCATGTACTTCAACGTTTACTGGGCAATTTTCTTCCTCTAATGAGCGGCTATTCATTTCCATTCAGATGTTACATCTGACACAATAGAAACAGTCAGCTGCTTATTTAACTCTACACAATTGTGTGGAAATGTGTTCTGTGAATGCTGTCAATATTCTGAAAAGTGTGAACATTGATTTGACTGTACAGTAAATCTGGGGAAGAAAAGCTGGAGGCAAAGTTGTAAGCATCTGTAAATCAGTGGAAAAAATACAGAAAGAATAACTACACTAAGACGAAAAGCCAACACTGCATGAAATAAGGACTACATGTTTATTACTGTACACTATGTTTTGCAGATGACGTTGTTCATTCCCTGCTCATCTCCACTCAGACTGAAATAGTGCCTTAGAAATGAGAGTGGGCCTTTGCTCAGCGTTCCGATGCCATTGATTCTACCATCTATTTCTGATAGTATTGGAGCTGACAGCTCATTTGGAGGCTCCTGCAACAGGAAAGAAATGGGGTGCTCCAGACTTGCCCTACACTAAAATAAGAACAGCAACACAGAGGTTCAGATGTATGTAAAAAAAAAGAAGCAAAATGCAGATGTGACAAACGCCACGATGGACAACATAAGGTGAATACCAAAGCGGTATAAAATATTTCTTAAAGGATGCCATCAATGTGAACATATCTGAATTGACTTTAGTATCTATATTTAAATGTTTACATCATTTTTGGCTTCATCTTCTGTAATTCCCTCCACAATTAATCAAATCGTCTGATTGTTATAAATGACCCCTTCATCTCTAACGATGATAACACATCTTAGAAAGCAGATATGATGAATCTGAGTCTTACATGCGAAAGTCATATATTTAAAAAAAAAAAAGATATTGTTGTGATGTGCGCAACAAAAGTTTATGACGGTGGCCAGGTTTTATTTATGGATGTTTCTTTGCACTCATTGTGTCATTCACTATCTGTATAGGGACAGGGAATGGTGCTGACATGTCAATCATAACTGGTGTTGCCTTGAAAGAAAAGGGGAGGCATTTCCTCTAGGGACGTAGCTTTGGGACTGATGTGTTAGTCTGGCATTTTATTGCATTACACTAGGTCTGAAAGAGAGAGCGCTAGAGAGACAGAGAGAGAAAATGCAAAATGCCGCTAATAATTGCTCTTTTCCTTTTCTTTATCTTGTCATCAATACACATTTTATGCGCTGCACTTTGCCCTGCTAGTAGTCATTATTGTACAAATCCTCTAGTACATAACACTTTGCTCTATGTTTTGTACACATGCATCAGTGACAGTAAATTAGGAAACGGCAAAGTAGACAGAGAAGCAGAACAACAACAACAACAACAAATTAGCAGAAAAATCAGACCCTGGGAGAAATGACATTATGGTGAAAGAGGGAAAAGGATAAAAGTGAGCCGAGTTATTGCTGCTAGCATAGCCCTGCTGTTACGTGTTCAGTCAATTCCCTGATGTCTGAGTGTTGCCATATCAAGAAGCTGTCGGAACAAGTCAGTTTCCACTAGATGAAGTCAGAAATACACTCCCTACAGTATATAAATAACCCACTGCCTCTCTAATGCACTGTATTCTGATGACTGTCATTACTGTCATAAGTAATAAGTGCTGCTCAAAGGGCATTGACCATTTACTGATTACTACAAGATGAAATACTATACAGTATGTCTGACGCCAACTACCAACTAATACAGTATGTCCTACTTTATTAGGGCATGAAACTTTTGAGCATGACCATTCATTATAGTTTCGAAAACTTTAAATCCTTAGCAAACATTAGCATTTACAGTATTTGGATTAATGGCTGAGAGTAAAATATTTTGGTCACAAATGGAGCTGCTGTATGTGAGTGATGACAGTGACCCAAAATGGTCTAGAGAGCTGCAGAGTCCAGGAACAATTCTCTGTGGGTTCACCTCTACAGGTGACCCCTTTCACATTATACATAATAAGTTGATGCACTGCTCTTATAAAAATATTTATTATAGCTGCTTTATAACAAGAGTGGAAGTGTTTCTAATGGCTCCAAATATATAACATGTAATATAAAAGAGCAAGACAGAAATCAGCCACCTCTCTCTCTTGAAATGTAGTTAAAAACAAACAAACAAACAAAAGGTTTCAAACTGCTAATTTTACTTATTTTGTGTGTTTTTTGGTCACAACTTAAAAGTACTGTTCTGCCAAGTAGAAATAAGTGTTTACTTGACCACAGCACCGCTTTAGGAATGTGGTAGTTTTAGTGGTAGCTCATTTTAACCAGTTACAGCATCTGTGTGCATGGTGGTTGTTTGGTGGCTATTTAAAATTAAACACACAGGAGCGCCCAGGGTGACAAATTTAAGTGTTGCATGTACTGTAAATTGTTCATACCTCAGAGAGAATATTACAGGCACTTCAGAGTTTGACTTGGTTTAACTTACTCAGAAAGAATTCCCATTTACACAACCTATTTTTATGTTAAACCAAGTGCTAGTGACATTGAAATGAAATGAAAGATATTTGAATAATAGCACTTTGTAAAGAAAAACAGAGATGGTCCCAACCCACTACAGTATCCCTCTGTCACCACTTCTACACAGTATTCTCACATTTTGATTAACTTGTTCACACATACTGTACCACCCATTTTATTAAGGGTCAGACTTTGTTAACCCTCTTTTGCTGTCTGTTCAAAAGAAGATAATTTGAGCAGTTACTCACTGATATAATCAAACTCATTTTGACTCTATGTGAGAAAGAAAGAGAGCACGAGGAAGGACAGATGCTGAGATGAGATTCAAAAGCTGTTTTGCTTTAGATGATAGAAAAGAGGTGGTGGTTAGCAGAACCTTATTAGCAGCACACACTGCTAATGTCTGTCATATGTCCCCAGGGCATGCAGTCGTCGCCAAGAGGTGCAGAGGACACACTGGTGTATTTGGCTGTACTTAAATGTAGGATGTGATCAGATACATGGCAGAGCCTGGGCACTCTCTGTTAGCACTGTGGGAAATGGAAACTTGTTTGTGTGCTTGATCTACTGTACTTACAGCGCCTGAAGCAGACACACTCGGCTGTGGATGGGTTCATTTACATACATACAATATATATTTGAATATTTGATAACACAATAAGGTACACAAATCCTGAAGAACTAGTGGGAGCAAATCAGAGACTACAGCAAGTGCCACTAAATGAATCAACAGTACTGCAACTCAGACACATGATAGCGACTAATATCTATTACATGGAATAAAGATGCAATAGTTGATTTTGATTTTAGCACATGGCCACAAATGTGAACTTTAGGAGACAGGGTTGCACCCACACATGCTGACATGCTCATTTGGAGCAGTTTGAGTGTATCTTTTAAGGATACTTCAGAGGAGGACCCCGCTCAACCACCTGAGTCACAGTGCTCTCAGGTATCTGTTTTCAAGTAAGTTAACACTATGTGCTATCAAGCCTAGATTCAGAGTTATCAGGGGGCTTCTCACTAATTAGCAGTTAAGATTTTATGTACCTTATTGTAAAGTTTTAGTGGCTTGATGCCTGTGTGTTCAGAGGTTTTCAAAAATAGTGTGACGTATTGCAAGAGTTTATATAAAGATGTATGTTCAGCCTCGTGTGTAGGCCACAAACAAAACTCAGGTTCTCAGAGCTGCTGTCAGTTTCCAACGGTAGCTGTGGCCCAGAAATAATGTATTTCATACAAAAGACACTGTGAAGCTAAGCAGGAGGATGCTTACAACATCACAGAGTCTAAAAACAATCTGTTCACTCATCAAATTGCAAAATTATGAATCATAAAGCCGAAGGGAAAGCAAGTGGAGCAAAGTACACATGCTTCATCCTATTTCGTTCTCCTCCCACTGTCAGTTGCTCTTCATAAAATATGAAAATATGTGGCAGCATAGTACATTTCTTGATGCATTAACCTTAAAAGGTTAAGTGAAAGTGGCTGGTGGTCAGGTCATACTTCTGCCGGTTTATTTCTTGAAGTGTATGCTTGAAATTTGAAAGTGCTCCTCCAGTGCTGGAGCCCCACTGCTCTCTTCTTACTCAAGAGTGCATGTGCATACAATGCCTCTAATTACTATAAGCACGTGGAGTACAACATGATAACCCTAATATAATGTGATTCCTTCTAAAGCCCATTTATTTGGATGCCTGTTTCCCATCAGATACCACATATACATTCTCCAGCTATATGCTACAGCTTCTATTCATTAATATGAAAATGGCTTCCCAGAATAAAGGAACTGTGAATCTAAAGGCTGCTTAAAAAAATGAATATGAGCTTAACAAGCTGAATACCAACGGTACTCATTCTGGGCTTTCATATGACATGATAATGTCCATTCATAGACAGAACAAAGCTTAGGCAGCTAATAAAACATTAATATTTGCCAATAAGAGATTATTCTGCTTACACAGAGCTGCTTTTGAAATTCAAATCAAGAAAATGTCTTTTGGATGAACTCTTTTGGTCATTTACATGGTATGTATGGTCCTATTTTAATAATGAATTACACTGTAATATTCTTCTCTTCATTTTCTCAGTGGTTCTATCAGATGTGGCATGTATTGGTTGTATGTTGGATCATTCTGAGGTTTTATGCTTTGTGAATAAATCAGCGAAGGCATGGTTTGAATTTCAATGTGCCATTATTTCTTTCGATTATACAAGACTATTTAGACACTGTATCTGAAAACATCTGTGATCAGATATAAAAGACATTTGTCAGCTTAGTGTAAATATTTGACTCCTGCTGATTTTACAGCACCACAGACTCTTGGATTCCTTGTTGTATCAAAGCCATTAAAACACTGAAGTTTGCATTCATGCTGACTGATTTACACCCTCAGAGAGCAGCATGGATTATGAGGTCAACCGCTCCCCACCACCACCAAATAAAAATACAAAAAAAACTTTCAGCGCTCAAAAGTAAACATCAAAGTATGTCCTGAAACTTGTTTAGATCCAAAGAAAAATGGAACAGTGCTGATCCACAAGAGGTAGTTTCAACTCACACTGGAGATACTGAATATTTCATAGCCAACACATTTTCTGCCGAATGGAAGCACTAATGAGAAACAACTGAAATTACAGCTTTTCAAATGAGGACAGAGACAACAGACAATGAAGAGCTTCCTTCTGCATAAAACTCCAGAATGACTTCAGCCTCAGTGAGGGAACAGAGACAGATCTGCTACGTTTATATTGTATTTAGTGGACGTTCTCGTCGTACTTTATAGTAAGAATATGTTGTACACTGTTAACCTCTTGAAAACAGACATTTTTTGGGAACAAACTACTCTTGGCCAGGTCTATTCACCATCATACAACCCAATAAATACAAAATCTAAATAGTCATTGATGACTATTTGTATCTGTTAGTATTGGGCCTATGAGCAACTTCTGTGCGACAGTGCTAGCTACTGTAGAAAATATCTTCTCAATTGCTAAACAACTTTACATTTTTGACATTGTATTGAGTGTGGTGTTGGAAAGTTGAAATTCTCTGAGATTAATATAAAATGTTATGATGCAAATGCTCAGGGCACAAGAATGAAACAAATGTAGGACTGCATGGAGGTGACATAGAAGAATGGGGCATATTGAAATAGAAATAACACAATGCTGCTAAAATGTGAAGACATGAATGTGGATGCCTAACATCTTTTTTTCAATTAAAGTTTCAAAAATTGAGTTGAAACCTCGGCTGAAGGAGAATGTTTTGCCCTTTATATTGAACTTCAAAATGTAATAGAATATTGAGTGTGATTTACAAAAATGCTCTGAATTGATTTTTGCTCATGTAAATGTTAAAGGTTAAACTGATCAACAACGGGTTAAATATTTCCACAAATGGCACAACGTCCTTGATGTTTAAGGTCAGTTTAGCCCAGATCAGAAAGACAAAACACATCTGTTCTGATGGAAAACTGAGTGAAAGGCAGATAAGAGAAGCTTCTGTCCTCTGCAGCGTAAATGTCATGTATCAGGGATGTGGTTCCTGTTATAAAGGCCATTACTGATTCACTTTCACTTCCTGGCAGCTGTCCTCCACAGAGGCATTTTAAAGTAAATGCTCATGTGGCTTATTTACTCTCCTCTCCAGTATTCCTTCCCAGACCAGTACTGTATAAATAATGAGATGGTGTTATGCGAGATGAAGGTATTATTTGGATGTGCGGGCTTCAGGGAGAAATGAAAGTATTGAATGCCAGATACTTGATTGAGTAATAGCCAGAGAGAATTCTTCTTCTTTTCATTCTTATATACAAATACAATAAATATACAAAGTCACTGCCATTGTCTTTGGCATTGAACTGATTACAAGGTGTATACTGGTGATACTGAAACATTTTATCAAAAGAAAGAAAGAACAGTATAGAAAAAGTGCACCAGCATATACAGTGTGTGTGCCTCCTTTAAACTGGAGCAACACTATTTGTATAGACACACAATATGTATACATATACTGTATGTGCTCCTATAAACCATCATTATTAGAGTTGAGGCAGGTACAGACGTAAGCAAAGCTAATAAAATGACAACCTTCCAATTTTTACCCTACTGAAAGCACAGTGATATCTAAATCAAAACAACTAGATAATTAATGCATCGACTTTCACAGCAATGTATCCTTCTCAAATGTGAGGAACAGTGACCACTACAGGGGTTTTACTGTAATAAGGCTCCATTGGACTGTTCTTCTTTAGACACAGACACAATTGCTGCAAACCTAAACCTGATTAAAATAAAGAAACACTTCTGTATCTAATGAAAACACTTGGCTGCTGTATCAAAACTGTGTAAAAGTTAACAGGTGTGAATGTACAACATTAACCCCACTGACTATGTGCAGGCATAACAGAAAACTGTTAAGACAAGACAATGAGGTAGACTTTGAAAACTGAGTTTAGAGTAATAATGAATTCTGGATGAAAAGTGTACCAACATGATGCCAAGGCAGCATCTTGAAACAGAAGGCTGCCAACTCATGCTTTTTGGTGCAAAGCTAGTTATAACAAAGGGCCTTTGAGGCAACTGCTGTGCACTGCTGATGTAAACCCCGTCTTATTCTGTCACACAGATTACTGTACAGTGAGTGGAAGAGTAAACATTTAGTTACTCTACAAAGTGTCTAAACTAGAGCGGTTGAATAAAAGTACTTTCTGTACATTATCAGGAATATTTTGCTTTGCTTAGTCTGTTTGAGAATCTTCAGTGGCTTTGGAAAGTGCTTTTGTGTATTTGTTATTGTCATTGTGTAAGTCACAGTTTCAGCTGGAGTGTAGGTGGCTGTTGGCACAGTTTCTGAAATCTCATGTAGCCCCAGAGGATGAGAGTTTTCAAACCACAAGGGGATAGAATAACTGCCCTCCCTTCTATCTGCCAGCAACACTTACCAATCACACACAGCTACCCAAAAGAAACTGTTTAAACAAAAACAATGAGCCTCACTTCCAGTTAGTCAAAGACAGATGTGCACACGTCTGAAACTTAGCAGAGAAGAACACAAGTGAACACTCAACAGAGGTTTACACACAAAAACATCCTTGTTTTCATCACTTACCGGGTTCCTACATTAAATTCCAGGAGACTTAACGTAACCTTAACCAAAGCCAAAACTTACTCAAACCTTACAATGCCTTTTTTGTTTTTTGTAAGATTCAAAAAACTACATCGTGGGGACCAGCCTCCAGTCTCCACAAGTGACTTCGGGTGTCAGCGAAGATAGTAACTCACAGATTTCAGGCCACACATGTATAGAAAAACAAGGCCACACACTCTCTCTCTCTCTCTCTCTATCTCATTCCTAGGAATATGTCAGCTGCAAATTCATACATGCATACTTGAAAAAGAAAGTAATATTACTGCATTAGATTGTGTCTCTCTGTTTTTGTTTCTACTCCACCATATCAAATTTAGTTTGACTGCTCCTGAAAATTCTGTATACATAGTTTAATATATGCATAGTTTTTGTCCTATAAATTGAGTCCCAATCCCTCAAACTGTTTGAGCATGTCCCTGCTCACATAAGGAATAAACATTTTGAGAGGACGGCTAAAAATAAAATGGAAGGTACAGTAGTTGTTGTGTTTGCTAAAGTGTGAAAGATAGTAACATGTACTGTGTGCATACGTATGTATGTGTGTGTGTGTGGTGTTACTCATGATTTGGGGGCCTGAATCTGTTTATAGTCACAATGTGGGGACTCGACATCTTTATGGGGACAAAAAGCATGTCTCCAAAACATAAGTCATTACATTTTAGTTCTATAAAAACTCACTCCTCATACAGTTGTCATGGAAGGGGGGTGAGATGGAGAAGGGCTTACCGTGTTGCTGATCAGAGCCTCTCTGTGAGCTTAAGGTCAACACATTCCCTTTAAACATGAGCCCTTTTCTGCCTCATGTAGCTAACAGACATTCACAGCAAGCATCCACAAAAACTGTTAAAAAAAATGGCTTTTTGAAATAAATCCTGAATTAAAACTTACTGAACTGTCTCATTTAATTTTAAGTAAGAACACCTGCACAATGAAAAGAACAAAATCCATCATGCCAGTCAGAGATGTTTCATCAGAGGCAAGCGAAGACACGGAGCCATTATGTTAGGATATGAATTAAATTCAAACATCTGTTATGTGTGAAAACCATGCATAAGTAACTAACCTTGGGCTGAAGATATTTCACTCACAGGGTGCTTGAGTGGGTGATAGTATGTCTGTGTGTGTCTCAATGTTATGCTTTCTAGGCAATTCAATAACAGACATCACCTTGACAGGCAATTGCTATATGCTTAGACTCACTCTTCTTCATGCTCTCTATGTAACGTTGTAGTTCAATCCCTCTTTATTGGAGGGTTGTTTTTTTTTTTTGAACAGCAGGAGACTTTTAGTTGGACACATTTTCTTGGCACACATAACATGATTCACTGTAACATTTACAATGTCATTATTATCCTCAAGATTTTCATAAAAGCTGTTTTCCATGATACTTATGGTTGGATTTAATTATTTATGTATTCATTTATTTTATTCACAGGAAATAAGGCATGCATACAATCCAGACTTAGAAAAAGAAATGATTAAAATCAGTCTTATTGCTAGGGATGAACCAATACTAATGCCAGGTCTGATACCACCCTCTACTTGTAAAAGTTGTCTGATACTACCCACCAATATAACCTCATGCTAATGGGGAAGATCATTAGGAGGTGGAGAATACATTTCAGTAGTTCAGCGATATTTTAAGATAAGACAACAATAAAAATAAAGGTGCCTACAAGCTCTGCTTTTGTGTCTGAAACAGGGAAGGAGAGGTGGCCATAAGCCGCAGACACATCGTAAGAGCACACACATAGACAAAATTAAGAGGTATAGTAGTTAGCATTTTACTATGACCACATCACTGGATATGTGCAACAACATCCAACGGCAACACAGAAGGACATAATCAAACACCTGTTGAACAAGTGAACACAACAGCAAACATTCATCCACTAAACCCATACAGTGCTTGTTATGCTAATTGTAGTGACAAACGTTCATTTTATGTAGCTAATGGTGGAGTTTAATGAGCTCTGCATATGAAAATGACAAATCCTTGTGGACTTGGAGGCTGAGACTACAGCAGTGCATGTACAGTATGTGTCCAGCAGCAGAGAGAACAGGATGATGCCACAGACAACAGCCACCTTAAAGTAAGATCTGCACCCCTGTTGAATTAAACATTAAATAGCTGACTGTGATATTATGTGAATAGGAATGATGGCAGTGCTGTGTTTATCACAAATCATTTAGCTTAATTTGCACAGAATCCTGCTATATTTTATTCAATCAGAAAGTAAATCTCATGACAATAAAAACTGTCTCTAAAGTCACTGCATGTTTATGGTAATTGTCATTTTTAAAGTAAAAACACTGCATTATTATTAAATGCTTGTATCTGTACTCAGTATCAGCAGGTACTCAAATTAAGTGCATGAACTCATATTTAGGCTGAAAAAATGGTGCAACCCTACTATTTACTGTTCACTCATCTAATGAATGTCTATATTTGATGATTTAAAAATACTAATCAAAAGTAATTACAGTACAAAAAAGCCCATAAAGGCTCATTTCCATTGTGGTTTTTCATATGGATAAAAAGCTGGAGTAGAACAGCTTACGACAAATAAATACATACCGTACCATAAATTGCAAGCAAAGGCTGTACAAGTTATTGCGATTGTAAACCCACCATTTCCTACTGCCACTGCTTCACAGTAAAGGTGTTCAGCTGGTGAAACATGAGGTAGCCATGGTTAGTGGTGTTGAGATTTTTGTAAGCTACAGTAAAATCTGTTTTCCACCAAGCAAACCTTCAATATATTGAAAAAGTACAGCGCTCTCATATTTGAGAGTCTAATCGTGTCATATGAATTCCTGTGTAGCCTCAAATCCTCTCATTATAACAGCCATCAACATTTAAACCTTTGAAGTGAACTTTCAAAATCCCATTTGCTCAGTTATTCTAAGTGTAAAAGAAGCTAAATCAGAGTCTGCCTGTAAACTGCAATATGATTCAGAAGTTGCAGAAGATTGCACTATCTCACTGTAGCTGCACTTGAGACTTTGAGCTGAGGAGGTACTTGAAGTTTCCCAGGGCTGGGAGAGAGAAAGGAAGAGACACAGATGGAGCCTAAGTTCTATCAGGGTGTTGGTGTCTGGCTCAGACTGAAGGTCCTTATGTCTCTGTTGTCCCCTGAGATACGTGTTGCCCTTCTCTGCCACTACAGGAAGACCGAATACACAGCTAACCCCACCTTTTCCTCAAACACTTTTTAACATTTGTTGGTGCCTTTTTGAATTTGTGTTAGTCTTTATTTTATTGTAATTATTTGTTCTGAAGCCAGAGCCCCATAGAGCGGTCACACAGTTTACATGCGCTGTTCTGGCTGGACAGTTGTTTTCTGACATAATCACTACTGCCAGACACACCAACAATACCAGCAATTTGTTTCCACACCTTGTTATTTCTTTATGTCCCAGTAGCTCATTAAATACGCATAGAAAAGAATTAGGAAGAAAGAGAAGGTTCCCTGATAGACTAATGGTTAAGGTTCAAAGTTCAAGGATTTTATTGTCAATTCAACATATATGAAAATCAAAACACCATTTCTCTCTCACCTAGTGTTGGGTGTCATAACATTTAGGAACTAAAACAGAGTAAAGTAGAATAAAAAAATAAAATAGAATAAAATAAGAACTGGATTCACGTAATTAGGAGAAATCTAAATAGTACAGCCAATAAGCTGCGACTCAAAACCGAGTACAGTCAGTGACAGTAGTGCAAACAATAATAGGAGATTGTCAGATGGTTCAGCATCACCAGGGCGTTGGTGATGACCTGCAAATAGCATATGAGGTATACTTGGACAGGATTGCAAATGACCAACAGCAGCAGATATCCCAGCAAAAAAAAAAAAAAACAGTCAGCAGCAGATTTACATAAAATATAACAGAAGGTAAAACAGCAGTTTCCAGAACAGTCAGTCAGGTTAGGGCGCAGTGCTCCTGCCGCTGCGGCTCAGGGTTGCGTCAGGAAGGGCATCCAGTGTAAAACACGCGCCAAATGTCAACATTCGAACAGATTTCTACAGCAATTTCAGCACAGATGCAAAAAAAAAAAGTTTGCAAGCGCAAATGAGAGCTTTGATCCCTTCAGGAAATCATTACAGTTTCTCTGGAATCTCCGACTGCACTGCAAAAGCATCTGTATGCTGACATGTCCTCCAAATGTCCTTGTGTACCAGCTGCCTCCTGGTTAGGACACATCCTACTGCATTTACAGTGAAGGTTCTGGAACATTCAGATAAGGATTCTAATTTTGCGAGCCAGTGCACTTTGTGTCGACCACTAATGGCTAATGGAGTAAATAATTATAAAGCTACCCTGTGATAAGTCTGATTAGTTTCTCTCTCTTTCTCTCAGTGCACTGAGGTGGAGGCTGAGGGAGTATACTGTAGGTCGGTTTTGCTATAATTATACAAACCCCAGCTTAATGCCAATCCATAGACAATTTCAGAGAATCAGTAAGGCCACTGCCACTAGAAGCAAACTCATACGTGTGTTTGCAAACCAGAGGACACCGAGGATCATTTTCAGATTGAACAGAAAAATACTTTAGGGTCTAAATTAATTAAAAAAAAAAACATTGTAGGTCGGTTTTGCTATAATTATACAAACCCCAGCTTAATGCCAATCCATAGACAATTTCAGAGAATCAGTAAGGCCACTGCCACTAGAAGCAAACTCATACGTGTGTTTGCAAACCAGAGGACACCGAGGATCATTTTCAGATTGAACAGAAAAATACTTTAGGGTCTAAATTAATTTAAAAAAAAAAAACATTACTCCTACATAAAAAAAAAAAAAAAACAACTATGAAGGTACTGGATGTGGTCTTGTTTTATTTGAAGCTGAAAAATTCAATAGTTTTATATTAACTAGAGGTTAAATGAGTTTGTGAAAGGTGATAAACCAAAACATTCATCCATTGAGGACCACATTACAATATGGTACATTACCAAACTGGGCAGCTGGGAGTTGCATTACTAACATAAAAAACCAACAAAGACTACATAAAGTACCATTTAGTACTATTTAGAAATTCTACACTGAAGACTTCGATAGGGGATTTTGATCCTGTAGTGTATGTAAGCCATCCTCTGAAACGTCCTTCTCATAGATCTCTCGCTGTCGGACTTCTGAGTATCAAATCAATTTGTCATCATCGTTTACAGCCATATCAAACTTCATATAAACCTCTTCCTCTGCACTCCCAAACAGGGCCATGGGGGGTTGAGTTCAGCCCTGAAATGTTGAGAAAGTACAGGTATTGAACTGCTTCTGGGAGGCTCAGAAAGAGATGCGAGTCATCAGCCTCGGTTCAGTGACCAAGCTGCCCGCAGCCAGACCTGGATCACTTTCCCTCCATCAGCAGGATGTTAAGAGCCAGAACCCTGAGAGGTCTGAGAGAAGCGGTAGCTGTGCAGTTTAACAGTGCAAGGTATGGGGTAAAAGTTCCTGTTTTCTCTGCAGGTATTGCTGTCCGGATTTGTCCGGTTGGGTGTGAAGGAAAACCAGGCTGGTGTCAACTTGCTGTATATGAAACTTTGTTTTCATAATGGATCAGCAATTTTACTTGCCATTATGCAGAAGAAACATCATTTTAATAATGTAGTATAAAGAGTATAAAGCCTTTATGTTTTGTTTGAGAATCCTTTTATCTCCTTGGGTACGCAACATATATTATAGACACAAACACAAGTATTAATAGTGACTAACAGAAAACAAAGCAATTTTTTTTTATTTTGTGTAATTTAAAAGCAAAAAAAAATGCAGTAAAAGTACTAAGACATGCATTGCCAGTTTATGAATGGTTAAAACTCAGAATCTTTTTATTTGTGGTATTTCTCTCTACTGTACTTTATGTTGGCACATGTTTTTGGCTTTGTAAACAGTATAAATCATGTGCCTGCTCCATGTTGGGCTTTGAGTAGTGTTTTCTTATCTCCATTCCAGTCTCACCTACTTTGTGGCCAAATGGGGCTGTAACAAGCCAAAGTATCACCACACCATGATGCTTTAACACCCTGCTTAACTACAACAGCTTAAAGGTTGCTGTGATTGTTGAACAGTTGCTTTCTCTGCCAACATGACAGTTTCCTCAGAGGGAGTGCTCATCTCTCCTGTTTAACTAATCTTTTGATATCAGCCCAAACAAAATATGGTGTGTTTAGGTGACTCAATCAAACTGCTAGCGATTAGCCAACAAGGTCATAACGGTTCACATATAGCAACATTACATTACCCATAAGTATTTTTTTTATATGTTGCTAACATTTATCATACAGTATAAAGAGCCACTAACCCGCTGCAGAGGCCTCATTGGCGGACTGCAGCTCACCGTGCTGCTGGTGATGACTATTGCTAGCTATTGGTTACACGGCTAACAGTTTTTTAAAAATTTCAGGTAGTGCTGCTGCAGTCATACACGTACGTCACTCATGGTTCCTATTGTGCTTGGAGAGTACTTACCCTACAGTAGGAGTTTTAAAAGTCCCCCAAAACAGCATTTTAAGAACTATTATCATTCTAAGGTCCTGTGAAGCAGACACTTTATCCAACAGTTCTATGAACTATGAAAAAGTTCCTCCAGTCTGAAAGCGCTTACTGATATCTGTTGCTTATTTAGAATGACAAAACTGAGGTTTATGTTGTCTGAGTGCATAGGCCAGAGCTACTGAATATAAAGTCTGATAAAGTCTTAACTCATTCATTCTAACTAGAAACAAGGACATGTATAGCTCTGTGAAGGCCTCAGTCCTGGCCTTCACCATGTGAGGGCCGAAACCACCACCAGCCATGGACTTGGGTGGGTAACCACTAGGCCTGGACTGCACCAAGTGCCCAATACAAGAAAGGGGGGAGTTTGGGAGAAATTTATTGTTTATTTGTTGGTAGTTTATGTTAGAGCTTTATTTGTCAAGTTATGTTAATTTCTTTATATTTAAAGGAAATATTTAGTTGAGCGCAGACTGTCTGTTTAGTGTTTATTAGTTGATTGCTTTGGTAGTGTCTTTAGTGTACCCCTTGTGTGTGTTATTGGTTTGATCAGCCAGTATATATGTTCCCCTGTGTGTGTGTCATTTGCTAGGTCAGTTGGTTTTGTTGAGACAGTTCAGTTTGCTGTAGTTTGAGTTTCCTTATTTTTTTTGTTGACCTCTTTTAGGGCCCAGTTTATCTGATGTTAATTTTGTATTTTTCTTGCTTTTGGGTTAATAAAAGAAACCCTTTATTTTGAACTTTGAAAGCTGTGTCTTTTGCCTTACTGCTTGGTCCCTGACAAGCTCCCTCTATATATATTAAGTTTACTAGGTATATCTTGAAAAGTCACCATTTCTGAAACAATAGCCAGTAGCTGGAAAAGTCAGCTATTCTTGTTTAGGTCCCTGATGGAATTGCACACATCCCATTTACCAAACCCCTTTTCCCATCCAAGTACCAAGCTGCATGGATTGGCTCTACTTACAGGAGTCAAGTGGAGTCTATATTTCAAAGTGGGAACTGTTTTGTAGCTGAGGTAATTATAAACAAGCTTTCTCAACCTGAAGATCTGCCAACAAGTAATGCCTCTGTCAGCAGTTTTCTTCAGGGCTACTCTTGAAGCAGTGCAACACTTTACAGTCTGTTTTACCTTATTATGCTAATAAGCAAAGTTTATCTACCTGCCTTGGGGTGAAGGAAAAAGAGAACACTTGCCAAGTATTTATCGTATAATCAAGGAGACATCTCTTGAAAGGATGCGAGACGTCTTGAAGTGAAGGAACAATGGAGTCTTCAAAGAGCAGGTGGGAGAAAAACCCGGTAACGGAGAAACACTGCAGCTCAGCTTCCACTGCCCTCCAGCAGAGGCATAAAGCAAAACAGTAGGGAGGGATTATTAATTCACTGTGGTGGATTGCCAGTGTTTATCTCTTTTTAATGTGGCCCAACATACAGCATAACTTCCACCTAAAGTAAAAGTTTGCTTGTTTGTCACTTTTGGTACACTGAGCAAAGTAGATTATTTGTTAAGAACCTAATACAGCCATGGTAGGAGGCATTATACTTTTTAGGACTTGGGATTTGGACTGGTGGACAAAATAAGATATTTGAAGATTTTAAGGTTCTGGGAAACTATCTATTGTTCTGCCACTAATAAATTAATCAAATAAGCAGCAGATTAATGAATAATGGAAATAATTATTAGTTGCAGCCTCATTTAATAAAACATTTTAACAGCTTTTTTAGGCTTTTTAAGTCAGAAAAACAGGGGAAGACAATCCTGTTCAGTAAATTGACACTGGCTTGGCTTTTCCCAGCCACTGAACATGAACATCCTTTACTTGATATATTTGGCACCAAGAAAATCAACAGAGGTTATTATTCAGACATAGACTACATAAATCTATACTTAAAAAACAAAAACATAAATACAATAAAATAAACAAAAATACACCACTGGTATTCGGCATCTCCACCTGCATATATGTTGTGATTTCCCAGCATAAGGCTGAAATGCTGAACGAAAGTAAAAAAAAACAAAAAAAACACAATGGGTCTGCGTGTGAACCATCCTTCCCCTTCCCTCCTTCAGTTTGATGACTCCCTGTGGGAAAATGTGTGTGGCTTTTCAGAGATGGTTTTGTAATGCAATCCGCTGAGAGAGGACAGACATTTACTCTGACACCGCTGGTATTTTATGATTATTAATGCATAGGGATGGATCAGGCAGTGCATTTGTTTACAAGTAAGGGTGTGCATTTCTGAGTGTGCATAACAAGCCCGTATGCATGCACATGCACATGTGTGTTTCAGTTGTCTATTAAACACTTGACTGCTTGCAATTTATAACTCTGATAAACAGCAATTGCAGAGAAAAGAAAAGCATTTCTGCTATTTCCCCCAAGTATATTCTTCTTTTCAACTTCAGTGCACTTTTTTCACCTACACAAACTGAAACTGACTGATTATCTTACACCAAAAGTGGCCATGCAAATGAGCAATAATCTGGGGATGCAACAGTGCCTTTGACAAATGTACATAGTGCTGTAAGTTCACAACGCCTTATAGGCAGGGTAACACCAAGGACACGAAGCCCCACCATAGTCAAGTTAAAATTCATGCTCTCGACAGGTTGGCAGCTCACCCTAGACCCCTGTCTGGGTCCTGGGACAACTTGGCTGCATTTTGGTGCAAAATCCAGAGGATTTATCATTTCTGCTGTAACTTGTTTACAGCACTAGATGACTGTTGTTTATCCTCAACTAAGGTACAGCAGGAAGAGCTACCCTGACAACCTAAACTGACTGAGGTACAGCAGGAAGAGCTACCCTGACAATCTAAACTGACTTTGATATCCTTTATTTTCTGTGACTCCTTGTAAGCATACAGTACCAAAGACCAATTGAAGAATATTATTAATTCAAAGTGAATTTTATCCATGTGGACAAAGAAAAGCCAAAAGATAAAGGAAACAGACCTTATAACTAAACCCACAGAGAAGCTTATTTGAATCATTGATCACTGTGAGGTACTATAATTGGAGAGGATAATAAAGAATTGATTGGGGCATTCAAGAGGGAAAACACATCAACTGCATGCAAGCGGTCTCTATGCAAGTACATGCATGAATAAGAAAAACTAATGAGATATTGGAAATAATGAAATATATTAGAAAAGGGAATATCATGTTTAACAATAGACTCCATAACTGAGTTTTAATGTTTTATTTTTTTATTACAATATCCCATCATTTGACAAAACTAAAGATTTGAAAACATTTTGATTTTGTTATTCCACACATTTAGCTAAACGAGTGCTGATAAAGGAGACTAGCTTACAGTATCAACAGTTCATGACTATTTATTCCTACAATATTTGTGCATTGTAGCTACTCTGTTTTATCTTAAAAGGACAGACAGACACTGGGCTAAAACCTTGCCATGTCACAATTTTACAGCCATTATTGTGACGCTACCACTGTATCTACATTTCCATGTGAGACTGGGCTGGATGGGAAGTCCAGCTGTTCTTCAACAGAGTTTCTACTTTGCCGATTCTTGCCCTAATGTCAGCATTTTCCACCCTGCTTGTCAGTGACTCTTTCCACCCCTTTCAACACCAATTCTATGTTTTAGTTTTAAAATAATTATATTGTGGAATATAGGGCACTGGAAACATACAGTAGATACCCTCCCCTCTGTAGGTTCACTCTTTCTAACCCTAAATAAAAAAAAAAACAACTTAGAACCAGATGATGAGCTACAATAAGCTGAGGTGGTGATGGGAACAGCACGTTTCCATCATATCAAGAGTCTTTGTTTGTGTCTGGGCCGAACAGATGACAGTCCCTGAGGTCCTCCCATAGAGCAATTAGCATCCCAAATGTGCTGTACAAAGTGCCCTGTGGAGGCCCTATTAATATTTAATAGCATGCAAGAGAGAGGCTGCATGTTGCAGAGCACTATGGGTCACAGAGCCAGTTTGGAGGAGAGCGAGCTCTCCATGGCTGTTCATTACAGATGCGGCAGAAGAGTGAAATAAAGGGAATGTGCAAATGCAATTCTCTGGCTGCATGATGCTTTGTGAATATAACTGAGAACATGAGAATTTTTAGAAACTTAACCTGGGGTCAATTCACACCTGTGGCCGCATACATGTACACTCCAAATTTATATTGATACAGTGGACAATATTTAATGTTATGCTGTATAGATCTTCATGGCTTTACTTGAGATATTACAGAGAGTCTACAGTACAGTATATTAAATGAACTTCATGTTCTCATCAATGAGAATATCAAGAATAGGCCTGATAGGTTTAGGAACTGAAATTATTTCTTATAAATCACCTATGTATACATCATGAAATGTAGCCTATATGTTATTATTAAATGTATGTAATTTTAGACTGAGATTTTAAGTGAAGCAAAATGACACAGCTTTTCACCAGGGCTTATGGTATTATTAACAACCATCATTGGTCCTTTCAAGTCAATAAATGATGCTGTGTCTTTTGTTTAAAATTACAGAACAACCCACATATAGAACATCAAGTCCAAAGTGAACACAAATCATTAATTCACATATTGCAGAGACAATGATTTCAGTTCAGCAAACTGTCTCTCCCTCACCACGGATGCTCGATTCTCACACTCTCAGAACATACACTACTCACACACACGCGCACGCACAGCCTCTGGCACTACATGACTCATTTCTGCCCACTTTCAACCTTCTGCTCTGTGACTCTGGGCCAGTGTCTCAGTGTGCATCTGTTTATGTTTGTGTGTGAGGCAAAACGGCAGAGAAATGCTCTTAGCATTTTTCACAGAACTGCAATATGTTTGTTTCACAGGAGCCTCCGCATCCCTCTCCCTTAGCTGTCTATTAACTTTAATTATGAGGCACAGTACTTTACCTGCTTACAGTGATATGCTCATCTAATACATTGTAAACAAAATTAAGCAACACAAATCAATCAAGCTGTAGAGGCTGTTCACCACAAGCCAACAGACTCTTCACACTGTGCATGTCTGCAGGGAAATGAGATTAAAATACACAGCGTGTACAGAACAATGGAGAACCAAAGTAAAGCTATAGATTAGCATGGTACAAATGTCCAAACAGCTGAGGGAAAAAGAAGCAATTCCTGGTGAAGTTCTTCAAAACACTTCATTAACCTGGTAGCACATGGGCGGTTTGACTTTTTTATTCCAGATAATGACCAGGATACAATATCTTCAGAATCAGAATAAGAATCAACTTTATTGGCCAGGTGTGTCGGACACACGAAGAATTGGACTCTGGTACAGTGGCTCTCAATGTGTACGCACATGTCAACAAGCAAGGGAATGTGTATTAGGAAATAAAAAAATAAAGAGTAAAGTACTTATAAATAGTGACCTGTACATATACATATGCATATGCACACACACAGAGTCTGGATTCAGCAAAGTTTTCCTCTTTATAACAAACAGTGCAGAAAATGTGCATTAAATCTATATTAAAGTTAACTAACTTTAGCTGACTGCAGGTCACTCTAGACTGTTCTGGTTTCACAGTAAAGGCTGGATACTGCCTTCACATTAACATGCATTTACTGTAAAGAATGTAGGAAATGATGATTCTCAGCACTAGCTTAACACATCAAAACCAGAGTGTCAGGTCTGCTTAATAAGGTCAGTATCTGAATTTGGATCCCTATATGTTCCCAATGCTTTAGAGATTAAGAGACTTTGTCCTCATGGGGCACAGGAAGATTCCTATTATGATAAAGTGGAGGTACCCAGAACTGTTCCAATGTCCTCACCGATTTGCCCCCTAAAGCATAAGTGACTATGAGATAAATCAGTTTGCTATCACAGGGAACCTTCAACTCTCAGTGCCCCTTCAACTCCCTCCATCAGACTCCCATCACTACCACACTTACATGATTCATTGAGGTCCTTCCCATATGGTGCATGGAAGGTTAAAAACTGGCAGTGTGTCCCCTTGATAGGCTCATCTTGGAAGTAGCTTTACCTGGGTTTAACTTGGTTTTTCTTTAAGCCATATGCTGTTGGGAGGATCTGACTATCTGACAAACCAGCA
This sequence comes from Monopterus albus, assembly GCF_001952655.1. Lineage (NCBI taxonomy): Eukaryota > Metazoa > Chordata > Actinopteri > Synbranchiformes > Synbranchidae > Monopterus > Monopterus albus. The sequence goes on along the minus strand of NW_018128054.1, from coordinate 1,138,663 downwards.
GAACCTTTCCCACCAATCTGGAGACAGTGGAGGTTTAGCAGAGGGAGAGAAAAATGAAAACATTTTCAGAGGCAGCAATGCAAGGCCACTCAAATTAGGGCGCTAATGTTGCGTTGCCGGTAAGTGCAAAATGGCACTGAGGCAGTGGTCGCTGCCAGCAGCATTGCCATTAGGGCTCATTTTCCACTCTTAATGGCACAGGCATCTTGTTTAATAAGCATGGATTACAGGTCATAAAGGGCAATGGAGCACAGAGAGGCACACAGAATGGGAGGGACGATAAAGGGAGGGAGGGGTGAGGGAGGGATGGCCAGAGGAGAGGAGAGGGATAAGGGGGTGGGAGACTTTTAGAAGGATTTTTAACAGTAATCAGCATTACTTATCATCGTGAAACACAACGTTGATGACACTGACAGGACTTTTCTGTTGCATCAACATATTTCAGCAAACTGTCATTACATATAGCACTGATTTCAGAAAGGTGATTTGTTTTCCTCATATATGTTTGAAAGGTTTTATGCTCTATGATGGCTATGAATCCTCTTGATGTCCACAGGGATTTAATGACCAGAAAATGTAGCTTTTCATCAAACCCATTTGTCCCCAACAGCCTGGACATTATCAGACTTTGCCCTGCCCTATTGTTGGTGGTATTGAATGTGTATTTCATGCAGTAAGACTTCCTACAGGTCCTTATCTACAAGTCAAACAGGCAACAAAGCTAAAAATAGTGGCATCTTTAAATATCTTTATTGTTCCGTTAGTTGCTTGCCCAGTGTGTTTCAAACTTTTGATCGCATATTACAGCTTTAAATTAATTTGTAGTGCCTATTTTACATGTAACAGATCATCCATTTGTCCATATTCTTTGGCTCCTCTGACCATGCTATTTCATTAAGTAAAAAAACAATAAGCTGATAGAACTTAATATATGTCTCTTGGTATTATGTTAGAAAATGAAGAAAATGTGACTGTGTTATCCTTAAACTGTATCCCATTGCTGTTCTCGGGGAAAATAGACATTAGAGTGTAAATTACTTTGTGAAGTTTCTCACATTTCCCCACTGGCTGAGGATTATGCTGCGTCGAAGAATTCAGAGAGGATCACTAATGTCGTGGATGGAAATCTGAGACATGTCTGCTCCCTCTTTCTCTTATACCTTTAATTCTGTCTCGCTCTCTCTCTGAGGCACTGATGGGATTTTTAAAAATGGATTAGTAACTTTGCACAGACAAACACGTTTAAGTTTGTATGAGGCAAATGTTGCTCTGCAGTGTGTGGGGTTCGTGCCGACAGAGGTGTACAATGCACTAGCACTAAACATTGTATCACAAGTCATTATAAAGGCTTTACACTGGATTATCTGTGATCACACAAGCATGAGCACACAGACACCTACACACAGGCTTTTTTACTCCTCATCCAGCTCATTTTTCAACCCTCGGGTTCTATGCCAGTTACCTCACACCACACAGACATTAATTCCATCCATGGCACAGTGGGAAATCACAGACACCACTATTATTCACTTGTCATCCAGTAATGCTAACCCCACACTGAGCTCAGTAAGAATTCATCATGTAGTTCAGGGTACAGGCAGATTTTTGGAACCTGTTGATGAACTTGGAATCAAATAACTGCTGTTACCCAAGGCACTCAGCTAGGCCAGTGATAGATTAGATGTGTTGGTGCAGAAGAGGGACATTAGGTATATGTTGAGGTGTTATGCCCTCTAAAAGTCACTGCAGGTTTGGTTCAAGGTCACTTCACTGATGCATTAGGGTTATGACACATCATTTATACATTTCTAAATAATCGATTTGTATCACACGTCTGGCAACCATTCAGTCAAATGCAGATACATCTGCACTCCATCTATTATATCTCATCGGCTTTTAGAGGATTATGGACAAAATGCACAATTCAGATTCATCACATTAATAAATGAATAGATAGAAAGTCCAGAATAGTATCAGAGAAGGTCCTTCATCAACTGGTCTACTGATTAAAATGTGTCATCCTGAAACAACAGCTGATAAAGGTAGTAGATATGGTACAAAATTATTCAGCAGCAAAGTCTGCCCATCTGCAATTGTTCATGAATTCTGTTTCATTTGCCACAGAAGAAATCAGAAGTGTATTCTAAGCCCTCGGGGTAATTTACACTTAAAGTTGCTTAAATTGGCATTGTGTACAAATGAGGACAATATAAAGGAAAAGCTCAAATTCTCAGCTTGGTTATGAGTCCACTTTATGGGTTATTTCTAAGAGGCAGTAGGCTTTCACATTTCTCTGTTCCCTCCATATGAAAACTCCATGGCAACCTCCTCTCCTGAGAGTGATGGGAAAATGAAATAATGTGTTAATAACATAATATTACATTTCACTTGCTTGAACTCTTCTTCCAGTCAAGGGCTATTTGTTTTGTTTTAAACCATGTGTAATTGCAGTTGTTTGTATGAAAAAAGCAATGTTATTCAGTCTCATTATTAAGTTTATTTGTCAATTCTAGCTCCACAAGTTAACCAATTATGTGTTTACTCAGTTATAGAAACAGCACATGTTCCTACAAATAAAAAAGATGTAACAAAACTATGAGTGTACAGTAATGCTAGTGGCTTTGTGAGAATGTACCGCGGACTGTATATAAAGATGGACGACATGACAGCTCCCAGAAGTGAAGTCAATGGAAGTTGGTGGCAGTATAGATCATAAACTCCACCTCCTCTACTTTATTTTCTGTTCATGTTGCACCCCCTAAACATTTAGTGCAGATTAAATACATGTCTCCCAAAGGTGATTTCTGTCATTTAAGGTAACTATTTTCATGCTGATTTGTGGGCAAGTGGTCATTTTTTTGATGTTTGTTTTTAATAAGTGATTTGATGATAGAAAAAGGGATGCATTTTGAATGGTCTGACAGGTTAGGGTGTTAGCAGGCATGATGAGCGTTTTCAATCTGTAGTGCCATTGGTGAGCCCACACCAATATGTCCCAAGACTAACTAATGTTACTGTGTCGTCCACATTAACAGTTCCTTCCATGTCCGAGGTGGTAATCACGGCACGTCTTGATGCTCCACTTAAAGGTTTGGTGCCACATGGTTATGACAGTGTGTTTGAACCACACTATACAAATGAGTCCTCTACAGGTTTTGCATGGACAGTTGCTAGGGTTGAACAAGGTTACATTGCTGTAAAGGTAGCCAGTCCTTCATCTGAAACAGTTCTGTTGCATGGGGGTACACACATAGGTACTTTTCATGCCACTGAGGGAAACCACCGAGATGAGTACACTGTAATGGAAGGGTCTGTCTGTAATGTTAACCTGGATGGGGTAAAGATGTCGAAACTACCTGTTTTCCCAAATGTGTTAAACCTGGACCTCACAAAGCCACAACAAACACAGCTGATGGACATTCTGGCCTCATTTTCAGATGTATGCAGTCAACACCCACATGATTTTGGACGGACAAATCTGGTCACATAAAATCACAACCCGTTGTGACACCCCAATTTCACAGAGGGCATATTGCACCTCCCCTGCCATGAAAGCTGAAATTTGTCACCCGGTAGAAGAGCTTAAAGCTTATGATCTGATTGAAGACGGTACCAGCCCCTGGGCCAGCCCAGTGGTTATGGTGAAAAAGAAAGATGGTACATAGAGGTTTTGCGTCGATTTCGGAAAATTGAACTCTGTTACCATCACTGATGCACACCCACTTCCTAGAGTCGACGACAGCCTGGACATGTTGTCTGGCTCTCAGTTCTTTTCTACCATGGACATGTCAAGTGGGTACTGGCAAGTTGAAATGGATTCTGCTGATTGACCCAAAATGGCATTTACTACAGGCGATGGCTTATACCACTTCAAAGTCATGCCCATGGGTCTAAAAAACTCACCACCAACTTTTCAGAGGCTCATGGAACTTGTCTTGAAAGGGCTCCATTGGACGACCTGTGTCATTTACCTGGACGATATTATTTGTATGGGTAGAGACTTTGACGATCACATTCAGAACCTCACAGACATTCTTTCAAGGTTCAAACAAGCAGGTCTAAAACTAAACCCGAAGAAATGTGAGTTTTGTAAACCAGTGGTAAAGTATATGGGTTATATTGTTTCACGGGATGGCTTGTCATTGGACCCAGTGAACAGTCAGCATATATGTGAATGGCCTGTTCCAACATCTCCTACAGAAGTACGGGCATTTTGGGGGCTGTGCTCTTATTACAGGTGTTTTGTTCACAAGTATGCATTCATTGCTCAACCTCTGCATAGACTCACACAAAAGCAGGTACCATTTGAATGGACAGAAGAGTGCTCAGCTGCATTCAGCGCTCTGAAACAGGCACTAACCTCTCCTCCTATAATGGCTTTTCCTAACTTTAAAGAACCTTTCATTCTGGGCACGGATGCATCTAATCACGCAGTGGGAGCAGTGCTTGCTCAAGTTCAAAATGGACAAGAAAGAGTCATAGCGTATGCGAGTCATCTTTTGTCCCGCACTGAGAGAAAGTGGTCCACATATGACAAAGAACTTTGGCAATTGTCTGGTCAGTAAGACATTTCAGACACTATTTGAGTTGTTCACAATCATCACAGATCATCGGCCACTCCTCAGTTTGAGGAAAATGGATGTCACACACGACCCCACAGGATGTAGAGGTCATTGGGCTTTGGAGTTGGATCCATTTCAGTGGACAATAATACACAAGGAGGGAAGGAAACACACAAATGCAGATGCTATGTCACGGATTCCTGCTTCTCTGCAGGACTCAGTTGGACTGACGGAAACCCCTCCCACTCAGGAACTAAAGTCCTCTTCTGCTCGGATACTACCGGTAGCTCCATCTCCTGGGAAACAGATTTCACCTGTGCTTCCTTCTCCTGTGACTGTGGACTCAGCTCAGATGTGTGTCACGGAACAGAAGGATACTGGGGTGCAAATGATCAACTCAGGTATGGACCTGTTGCAACACACACTTTTTGATTGATTGATTGATTGATTTATTTATTCTTTCAAACATGCAGAACAGAACAGAACAATGAACAAATGACAATAACACACATGATTACACACATCCAACCAATGCTAATTCAAAATCAGTTTGCTTACACCTATTACATGTTTGAATGGAGTAGGAAGAAGTCAAACTTATCCAGTCCTACCCCATGACATCATATTATACAAAATTTATGCAACATTGGCTGCAAGCAATATCACTACATAGATAAAGCAGATTGTTACTTATTCGTGCATATATCTTGTATAACACATACATTTATATTTATATTTAAACTCCTTAATTCTGGTACTATTTTTCATGTCCACAGTTAAGTTATTCCATAGTTTGACCCCACTTATAGAAATACAAAATCTTTTTTTGGTTGTTCGTATAGCATGAACTTTTAAATTTAAATGTCCCCTTAAGTTATATCCCCCTTCCCTTTCACCAAATAACTTTTGGATTCCACCAGGTAATAAATTGTTCCTGGCCTTATACATAAACACAGCAGTCTTATATCCCACTAAATCAAAGAATTTTAACAATTTAGACTGTATGAAAACTACATTTGTATGATCCCTATACCCCATCTTGTGCACAACTCTTATCGCTCTCTTCTGTAATATGTACAATGGTTGAAGTGAACTCCTGTATGTATTTCCCCAGTTTTCAACACCATACTCCAAATATGGCAAAATCAATGAACAATACAAAATCCGCAATGCTTTAACGTCCAGCATATGTCTAACCCTTGCCAATATCGATATATTTTTAGCTATTTTATGCTGAACATGTCTAATATGAGATTTCCAGGATAATCTGTCATCAACCATTACCCCCAGAAATTTAATTTCATATACTCGTTCAATGTTGGCACCCCCAATTCTCAATTGAAGTTCATTATGTGGTCTACGGTTCCCAAATACCATATATTTAGTTTTCTCTAAATTCAAAGATAGTAAATTATTATCACACCATTTCTTTATCTTCCCAAATTCCTCTGAAACCCTTACAGAGAGTTGCTGTAAGTTTTCATCTGATGCCCAAATGGTAGTATCATCAGCAAACAAAACCATTTTAACAGTTTCAGAAACCTTACATATATCATTGATGTATAATATAAATAGTTTAGGTCCCAACACAGAACCCTGAGGCACTCCACACACAATGTTCAGCTCACTTGATTGATATTCACCCAACCTCACAAATTGACGCCTCTGTGTCAAATAACTTCTGATCCATTTCCCAACCAATCCTCTGATCCCATATTTCTCCAACTTATCCATTAATAGTTCATGATTAACTGTATCAAAAGCTTTTTTTAGGTCAATAAAAATCCCCATCGTATATTTTTTCTCATCCATAGCACTTGTAATGTCCTCCATCAGGTCAGTAATGGCCAAGGATGTCGATCTTTGTGACCTAAAACCATATTGACAATCAGATAAGATATTATGTTTATCAATAAATGTGTCTAGTCTGTTATTAAAGACTTTTTCCAGAATTTTTGAAAATTGTGACAACAGAGAAATCGGTCTATAGTTTGTGAGGTTGTGTTTATCACCAGATTTATACAGTGGAATAACCTTTGCTATTTTCATATTATTGGGGAACTGCCCAAGTCGAAACGACATATTAAAAATATGGGTACTACATCCTCCATTTTGTTGACCTGTGTATCATTGTCCATAAAATATTGTGGGTAGTTACACTTTCTAGAACTGTTTCTGATCAATTTATTTAATATATTCCAAGTACCTCTGATGTTATTTTTATTATCCTCTAATATTTTAGAGTAATATAGTTTCTTACATCTCCTCAAAATCTCAGTTAATTTGTTCTTATATGTCTTATATTTTTCTTCCGCCTTCTTTGATCGGTCCTTAATGAACTGTTTATATAACACATTCTTCTTTTTGCATGCATTCTGTAATCCCTTGCTCATCCACGGTCTCTCACTGTAATTCTTTTTATTTTTATACCGCTTACGAGGACAGTTCCTGTCATATACAGTCTTAAATATGTTTAAAAATTTCTCATATGCCTTATCTAAGTCTTCCTCTCTGTAAACTGATTCCCAGTTTTGCCCCATAAAATCCTCTTTTAGCCTCCTTAAAGCATGTTCATTCATCACCCTCCTATAGAAAAAATTTGTTTTTGGCCTCTCTTTTCTATACTGGCCCTCATAAACCACAAATATTGGTAGGTGATCACTAATATCATTTATAAGTAGTCCACTTGTTATTTTGCTGTCAATAACATTGGTAAATATATTATCTATTAGAGTAGCATGCTGAGTTGTTACTCTACTTTTAAGTCAAAGCAATGACATCAGGGCGGCACAGCTGAGTGACCCCATTCTCTCAGTTGTGTATGACTGGGTCTGATGCAATGTAAGACCTCATCTCAGACAGCTAAAAAACAAACACCTTAGAAAACTTTGGTGGCAGTTTCCTAAACGGGTATTGTGTAAGAACCTCCTCTGTCGAACTTCTCGCAGTGTTCCTGGTCAGCCGTTTCTGTATCAAGTGTTGATTCCCGGTGCATTAATCCAAGACACAATGCACATTTTGCATTGCAACCCATGCTCTGGTCATTACAGTGCCGATCGTACATTCAAGAAAGCTTTGACTATGTGCTATTGGCCAAACATGAGGTCTGATATTGACTATTTCTGTAATGTATGTCACATATGCGAACCATTTCGGAAACCTGTACAACAACGTAGAGCTCCTGTACAGTCTATACAGGCTGATAGACCATTCCAATTTGTTTGTATGGACATTACTGAACTACCTATCACCTCCAGTGGACATAAGTATGTTCTTGTGATTCAGGATCATTTTACAAAGTATGTTAATGCTTTTGCTATATCAGATTAAAAAGCAGATACAGTTACACGACTACTTTGTGAGAGATATATTCCTGAACATGGTGTTCCGGAGGAACTCTTTTCAGATCAGGGCAGACAATATGTATCACAGATTATACAGACTGTATGTCAGAAACTGAAAATTAAAAAGAAAAGCACTTCAGCATACCACCCCCGAGGAAATTGGATGGTGGAAAGATTGATTAGGACGCTTAAAGAACAATTGGCTAAACTGGTCCATGAGAATGGTGGGGAATGGGATCAGTATTTGCCGGTGGCAGTTTTGTCCTTTAACTCCACCCCCCACACCAGTACTGGGTTTTCACCCTATTTTTTGGCTCATGGTAGGGATCCTCGTCTCCCAGCTGGTGTGTTTATTTCACCACCTATGATGTCAGAAACTTTACTGGACCATGGAAATATGCTTGTGAAACGACTTGAGACAGCTTTTCAGGGGGTTCACTCTAATCGCGAACAACAAAGCCGGAAACGTGAACACTACTATAACAGACGTCAGATTCGAACCTTATCGCTCTGGCGATGTAGTGTGGATGAATGATCCCACCACACAGAGACAGAAGCTTGAACCAAACTGGACTGGACCCTACGAGGTGGTCTCTGCTGATGACAAAGGCCTCTTGTACAAGCTGCTGGATTTGAAACGTCTTCAGGCTTTGCCTAGATTGATACTATGATCGCTTGAAGCCTTATCGTAGCGCCTTCTCATCAGCACGAACAGATCATCTTGTCCCTCGCCTGGCAGTGGACATTGTCCCCAGATACACTGCATTGTCAGGTTCACTTCCTTTATACTCTGGCCAACAAGACCAGGTACATGATTCAACAGTTGCTGGTCCTACAGTTCCATTGTTACGCAGACCTTCCGCATCGACTTATCTTGATTGAAGGGGCTCCTTCAGTGGCTGCACAAACAACTCGTTCAGGACGGATTGTTCGGAAACCTCAGCATTTTGGGCATGTGAGGTAAAGGGTGTTTGAGTTGCTGGTTAAGGCCTGTGAGGACATTTCAGAGGATTTTCCTAGGTTGTCATGGGACACGTGTAGGGTACACACACATAAACAACAACAACAAAAAACTTTATGGTATCTATAGATGTTTGTTCTGTGTTCGAATTGTTAATTGTTTTGTTTACATGCTACAGACTTACAAAGTGTAGGGTTATCAATTTCATGTTGGTGAGGTAAACTGTTTTCTATGTTAACCATGTAATTTAGTGTTATGTTGTAGTGTTAGTTGACAAACTAAATATCTGACCTGATGATAGTGCTAGAGGGAGAGTTAAGAATAACCAAAGTTATGGTAATGGAGCCAACTGAAAACATGAATTTCATTGCAGTGGATCCAATAGCTATTCAGACATTTTACTCAAAACCACAAAGGTCAACTTCATGGTGGCACTATAAGAAAAGTAAGGGAATCAGCAATGTCATTAAAATTCATTGTCTGGGGACCATGAATGTCTGTATTAAATTGTGTGCCAATCCATCACAGAGATGTTTGGGTCTTTCAGTCTGGATCAAAGTGGTGGACCCATACTGCCATTTATAGAACAGGAAATAAAAGTATTTATATTGCTCTTTGTGTACTCCCTTATTATAGCTTGTGTACTGACCCAATCATAGCAAAATTAGTCACATAAGCGAGTTACATGTCTGTATTAGGCTGTTAGTGTCCAAGCTGCACAATCACATTAGTTGCTGTACCTTATGGACCCCATAAACAGAGAATCTTCACAGTTTCCTGGCTCTTAGCTGAACACTGTCACTCTAGGCTTTGGCTTCACTGCATATAATTTAAATACTGTAATACAACATCAGTGTTTCAAAGCAGACATATTCACAGTTCCAGAGAATCATGCCAAAAATGCATATGGTTATTTACTGCAGCTAAGGCTAATTCATAATATCCTGCAGCTGGTTACGCTGAGTAAGCTGTAACTGTGATTTGCAACCCAAGAGGGGAGAAATAGAAGTAGAGTGTGTGTGTGTGTGTGTGTGTGTGTGTGTGTGCACGTGGATATAGAGGTTTGTACAAGACTAACAAGCATGTTGCCACACAGATATACTGTAGACAAATGTGCAGACAAAGATTGACAGGCACAGTCAGATACACATAATAATAAACAAACTGCAGTGTGTTAAACTGGACAACTAATAGCATTTGTTCAGCGTATTGCTACAGTGCTCTGTTTGAAGTACCTGCCTGCAGCCCAGGTTTGCTATCCTTCATAAGGGTCCTGCCTATGCATCATTTATGAGATACAAGAAATGAACCCAGAGGAGCGTCTGTCATTGCACTATGCTGATGCATTCAACAAAAGATGGCAAAAACTGTCACTAACTGGACCCCTATGGTGTCACACATAGTTTTGATGGATAACAGCAGACTCTCACAAGCTGTTCTCTCACCTCCTCTTGCAAGAAAGGGGAGAGATCAAATTAGTTAATCCCCACAACCTTTTTTTATTTTTTTTTTAACTTTTAGCATGTTCAGCACAAAGCGTTGATCAATGCTGTTAGATAGCCCATCTTCTACCCTAAGCCCTGGCACCACTTCACATAGGATGAAAGCAATGCTGATTTGCTGTGAATCAGCATTTACTGTAGCTACCTACACGGCCTTGGGACAGAAGTGGACTTGCAACCTTACCATCCTCCCACCTCAGGTAAGATGAGCAGGAAGGTTCTATCTAGTAATTCAAGAAAGCTTGGTAAGAATCACAAAAAAGACTGCTACATCATCACTACTAGTGACACTCAAGGTTTGGAAAAATCATTTCTGTACCATTTCTAAAGCGATTATGAACTGCTGCCCAGTAGTACTCTGAATATTTCACACATTTGAATAGATTTTCAGATCATTATCTCTGGTTTCCTGAAAAGGCAACAGATGAAGACGTAACACTGGTCACCGATGGGTTTGCTCCAGGCCAGAACAGTCGTCTTTAGCTCTGTTATTAGGAATAAAAAGAACATACTAACTGCTATTGCAAGTGAATTTCCTGGAATACACTTATGGGCAAAAAATGTGAGAGGTCCTGTGTAATATTTTGAGAAGGGAGGGAACACAGTGTGAATGAAGCGTGAATAGAAAAGTGTGTGTGCATGTATTTGTGTGTGTGTACTGTGTATCACGATCTTTCTCTCCCATGCAGGGCACATTGTAATCAGCTCAGAGCCTGGGGATTCAGGGCGTGAACAACATGTAGAGAAGCTGCGTCCGATTTTGCCTGGATCAGACAATGATGGCAGGAAAAAAAAGTATTCCTCTGTGTGTTACAGATATAAAACAATACATGAGCTAGAAACCTGTTATCTTCTTCTTGCAAGGGTTTTGTGCATGTGTAGCTATGATTATGTGTGTCAGTATTGACATTCTGCAAGTTTAGGGGTGAGAGAGACAGAAGTAGGATGATGGCTGAGACAGGAAGCCTAGCTAAATGCCTTGGCCTTAGGACAAAGCCTGCAGGAATCACCGCAATGTCGACCTGCCAGGACCCCAGGGACCAGCCGCCCGGGAGGCTTCACTTGCAAGCTGCAGGGAGAAAAGCTTTGATGAGCAACAGCCACCTTAACGCTTGCAGAAATAGAGCATTAAGAAGTCCATTATAAATGTTGGCTTTTTTGTGTGCCAAATTATATTATACAATTTATTCATAACAATGTTTCTGCGGCGGTTTAGTGACTTTCAGGAAAACATCCCTGTTGCAGATTTCACTTTCCACTTTGGCTTTTCACTCAATGCCTTTTTTTTTTTTTTTTTAAACATTGTACATTTTATTTATGGTGTAGGCTGGTACTGGGTACAACTTCCTTAGCACTTATGTATGTTATGCACTGAACAAGAAACAAAATACAATACACTACTCTTCACAAGTATGTTAAATGAAATATTTTGGCTTAATGACAGAGAGGAAGAAATGAGAGCTTAATTTTTTATTAGCTAGGACAAACTTGGCACTATGAGAACTTGTATTACATTATGGTTTAGTCAGGAAATTTAAATGTCACATAAAAAAAAAATCTACCATGATATGCTGATTGTACATCATAGAGATGTGAAACAAAAACAGTCAGAGGCAATACACTGAAAAGATGGACATTGGTTTCTCACTGGGAAACTGAAAGATTCTCTCTAATTAAAGTTCAACACATACAAAAATACTATGGTTTTTCTGCAAATCGTTTAATTACCTTGCTAAAAAGTCTTCACACAGCTGCATTAGAAACTTTGCTTCATGTCTGTTGTCATGTACATATTTGTCACTGTAACCATTCTAGATATCTGAATGTATACAGTACAGCCGGTGTACTGTGGTCACGACTGACGTCATTCTTATCTTAGCCACCTCTATTCTTGTAGGCGGTCAGAGCTAATGTATGAACAACAACAGCAGCAAACAAAAAAAATCTGCATTTGCATTATATTTTACTGTCATGCAAAATGTGATCACAGAAGCAAATCCAGCATATTCTGCTGTTAAAGCACATCGGCACTGACACACATCACAACCAATATATGATATATAGAATGCAATCCAGGCCTCCAATAACCAATTTCACTGACACAAACATACACACACAGCCTATACTGTAAACACACATACGTCTGGAATATCCCATCTCTGCATCTCAGCCAAACTACCTGGGGACCTGCATTCACTGCCTCATATATCACCTAGATAACAAAATACTTGGGGGAGCTGCCCATTCCCTTGCCTGACAATGTCAATAATAAATGGAGTGTCTTCTTGTATCCAATTATAAATAATGTGCCACCTTTACAAGAAGATAAAGCATCTGATTCTTATCATGCAATATATACACAGTTACACGCATGTTTGAAAGAACAACCATCCTAAAGAACGTTAAGTTGATGTCCATTACGATCAGCTAACTGAGGGTGTTCAACCTAAACCAATCAGAGTCTGCGATCAGGTCTGAGTCAATCATTTTGTTCTTGTCAGACGTTTAATACGCTCCCTTTCTCTACTGCTGATGGCTGTCATTTCAGTATATGACAGATGTGACATGTCTCCAACCCTTCACCTCCAGCTTCATGGAACCAGCAGACCAAAAGCTCCTTCCACTGAGCTCATCAAGAATCCAATTCCACATCAAATCCATCAAGACTCACAGCTCGGGCTGGTCTCCACTCTTTTACTACCACCTTTAGACTCCATCAGGAATTTATTCCTGTACAACTCATGGCATACCTGTCCCAGTAAATAATGGTTTCCTGTTATGCACACTTTATCAAATAAATTTCTTTGATAGATCTTTAACTCCTACATTTTACCAGTGTCCCTTGAATGATCTTATGTGAAGAGGATAGAGTTTTGGGAAGTTCTTCAAGATCGGAATGTCTGGGTTGATCGAGGAAAGATCAAAAAGGGGAATTGGTGTGTCAGTGGATATACAGTACAGAGAAAGATCAGGTATGGCATTCATATCCACCAAAAACCGTAGACTGACACAAGGGTGATCATTTTCCAGCCACATACCACTTTTTATTGTGGGATCATCATTCTTCACATGAGCCATTTCCATTTTTTGAGCTCTGAAATAAAGGCAGTTAGACAGGTGAGTTAAGGCATTACTACTACTACTGTTACTACTAGTACTGCTGCTACTACTACCACTACTGCCGCCGCTGCTGCTGCTAATAATAATAGCTTATTCTTATGAATATTATAAGATACCTGTATTTGGCCAAGTATGTTACAAACACAAGGAATTTGTTTCCGGTACAGAACCAAGGCAGCCATTTGCGACGCCAACTCAACTGATGGCTCTAACCATCAGGGGCAGCTTGGGGGTTCAGTGTCTTGCCCACACTTCGACGTGTGGACTGCAGGTACCGTGATTCGAACCTCCGACCCTCCGGTCAGGAGACGACCACTCTACCCACTGAACCACAGTCACCCCCTAGTATCCTCACAGCACCACCCAAAAGGTCGGTCCTTTACAATATGTGTTTACATGTGTGTGCAGTCATTCTGCATCAGACACTATAGGTACATATATGTATACACAAAAAATTAAGCAGACATAACATACTGTATATACTGTGGGTGCACATTTATCACTGTAGCTGGTGTGTGATGACTGCTACATTACAGAGACTGACATTGGAGTACCCAACAGTATAAAATAAACAGTGATGCTGCCAAGTACAGCAGAGTGTGATAAAATATAGGATAGGATATGTGGACAGCCTTATCAAGGCGTATCATGGTAATTAGACACATACAGTAGTAGACAACAGAGGCTGTAGAGTGAATGGAACGCTGGGGGAAACAAAGAGTGGAAGGAGAAGTATAGTGTGTTGTAGTATTAACTGAAAATCCTTTCCCAGACAGCTGCCTGGCTAAGGGTCTTTACTGAAACCTCATCCAGTGTGACTTGAATAGGTTTGTAATTTTTTTTTTTTTTTTGTAGTGACTTTTAAGCTAACCACCACAACTTTGAGCAAAATATTCAATTCATTAATTAGCAATTAAGACTGTGAGGAGAAAAATGAAAAGCAAAACAAATGACAAGCCAGATAAACTATTCAACGTAAAAGATAATACCATGATAAGTCTTGATAAGGCTGTCCACATATACAAATGCATTTCCATTAATCATTTCTGACACTAAAAACTAATAATTTAATAGGCTGCAATGTTACCTGAAGTATATAAACTTGTGAAGTGCCAAGTTTTTCTTTTAAACCGAACAAAGGAAAACTTGATCGTAAGACAACACAAAGAATTCTCTGAACTCCATAGTGAAATCCTTGGTTCTTCATTATGTAAATGAAAAGATGTCAAAAACTAAGCCATCAAAGAAATAAAAAAGAAGAAAAGTTAGTGTCTTCATGAACTTCTACATGTTTCACAAACACTTGATCCTTTAAGAGCAATTGATCCTCTACAGAATGTCTGGTGAGTCGCACTATTTGCCCATCATCATATTACACTCTACCGACAGTGAGGCTCTGAACAAAGACCGGGGCGCCACAATTCCCAGCTCATATTTTTAAAGCATGACAATCAATGGATTTATATAAAAATATGAGCAAGTTGCTCAGATGTAAGACACATGGTGTATAACCCTTGTACTCTAAGGGACTTCTCCTAAAAAGATTGAAATGGAAAAGAAAAATTGAGGAATTCATCCCACTTTGCCTGGTCATTTCCTGAACATTTACTTTGGACACTGAGCCACTGACCACAGATTTGAAATTATTTTGTCAGATCTTGAGGGGCAGACAACAACCTACCCCGAGGTCAAACAGCGAACTATGTACTGTCTGTTTCATGAAGATGAAAAACCTCTGGAGGGAAGATAATCACAGACCCAAACAATATCAGCTGACCTTGTGCCACTACAAAACGCCCATGAGACCTACAGTGTTAGCAGGCATCACAGAGATACTGTACGATCACAGACTATACACACCCCACAACTATGTGCAAAGTAAACAGCATTTCTGCCTGGACTAATGAGCTGTGACAAGCCATTGATCTCAGGCTCAGAAAAACATCAATATTATCTCATAGTGGAGATGGAGGACAAGTGACTTGGCTCTTGATTTTTTAAGCCAATCATAGGGGGAATTTATCATTGTGGCCTTTGACATGGGGAAGCTTTTTTTTAAAGCAGAATTTCAAAATGTTTCATCCAAATTCTGCTAAATTACCATCAGAAATATAATGAAACTGAAGGCGAGCATACATGTGAATGTTAACATGCATCAGTTTGATATGCCCTTTTGCTAAAACTAGGGTTAAGCAGTGTGTTTACAATTACAACATAGAGTCTTGTAGTGACCACTGGGTCAGAACAAGGTATCAGAACAACTGTCCCTCTCGGTCTTAAAGCATCCTGGGAACTATGTGTGGCCTGCTGAATGTATTCCTAATGCCTTTGTGTATAACTGTACAAACCGCAGTACAGTGCAGAAAAGTTGGCAACTGTAATTTCATCACAACTTGATTTTTCAAAAATGCTAATACTGTAGATGCAGCAGCAGCAGCACCTCACTGAGCATGTAATAAAGGGTTCTGCTGTGGGTACATACACACACACCTGCACCAGACAGTTACTGTAACAATAACGTTATATTATAGGGAAAGTCATCTTTACACAGTAAACTCGCAGCAGGCACACTATATGCTAATCCTTAGATGATACTTTTTATCTTGCACTTCTCTCTCTCTGTCCACTTCCCTTAAACTCCTCTTCACCCCATCTTTCTAATACCTAAATGAAGTATTGTATTTCCTCTGTGCAACCCTTTGACTTTCAATACAAATGCCACCTTTCATGTCAGGGATTATAATGAGGCTTTTTTTTTTTACATTCAACCTGCTAAAGGTCTCATGAATTCATTGCATGGAACATGATAAACTATATGAAACAAGAAGAAGAATATGCATCACTGTCTTCAAAAGAGTATTTTGTACACAAAGCTCAACAGCTCTACCCATATTTTCTACCACTTATTGCTGGCTCAACATGGAAAATACTTATCACTTTTTTCAAAAGAACAATAATGGCTTTTTATGGTTTGGTTTTATCTTCTTTGAGATTTAGGTTCATTGTCGTCTTCATATGGATGGAGGCACACATACAGACAAACTGTACTAGCCATACAGTAGGACATCGCTGCCTTGATTCAAAAAGTCATAATGTTCTCCTACAGTCCTGACATGGATTACACACCTGAAACATGTTGCTCTTTTAGATCAATACCTGACAATCCCAGAGGGCAGGCATGTCCTATCAAAAGCAACCTCAGACAGAAAAAAACCATACACCCTGTTGGAGCACAAATCTTTTCAGTGGTGCTCTGGATCACACATTTTCCCGTACAGTATGTTGAGAGTTTGAAGTTCAGGAAATGAGATCTATGTATTTCCTACAATTTCTAGCCAAACTCCACTCCCTCTTATCAAGAAAAGGCAATGGGAACCTGTCAGTATTTAGTACATGTGCTGGAGACTGCTGTATGCCCTCAAAATAAGCAGTCACCAAACAGCTTTAACACAGCAGCAACTTGAAACGAAGTTACTTCATTATTAAAATTTTCTCAACTTTCCAGCTTGCAGCTGTTTCTTCCAATTACTTTTCATGCCAAAACGCCAACTTACAATTCTCCTGTGTGGCAGAAATAATACAAATAATAATAAATGTGAATAAAGGAGACTGAAAAACCTGTAACCAAAAGATAAAATTTGCAGTGGCCTGATCACACATGCAAGCCCCAAGTGCAGAATGGGATTCACTGAGCCAAGCATAAACAGTGTACATTAGGCACTGTACACATTAAGCCTTCGGCATGTGCTCTTATATCGCAGAATATATTTAGTTATGCCTCTTTTTTATAAAAAAAAAAATATATATATATCAGACTGAAGTTTTCATTAGTGGCTCGTCATGATTCCAGACCATTTGTTCAACGACAGCCGTGCCAATGAATCTAATCAAGACTGGGGGCATCCTGAGCATACTTTATTATCTTAATAATTAATCTGTTGTGTTTCAGCACCCAGTCTTAATGCCCCGCCTGGTGAAAATTTATGCCTTTAATTAAAATCCATTAATAGTTCAACAAGCCACTTACTATATGACCTTCAAATTACTAACACTGTTAAACAGAGCTATTAAATGATTTATACTGGGCAAAAAATTCCTCCAAAAGTTAATGAATAATGGTGGTAATGAATAATATAGAAAGAGTGACTGAGAAACTGGATTAAATGGTCTGGTCTTATACTTGTATAGCGCCTTTCTATGCTTTTACAGCACACTCAAAGCGCTTTCACATTAGTCGGCCAGTCACCCATTCACACACCGGTGACATCACCGGGAGCAACTGGGGGTTCAGTGTCTTGCTCAAGGACACCTCAACATGTTGACTGGACAAGCCAGGAATCGAACCGCTAATCCTCCGGTTAGGAAACAACCGGCTCTAGCTCCTGAGCCACAGCCGCCCCCAGCTTTGTATTCTAGTTAGTGGCAGTTTGCTACACAATTCAAGCTATGGTGGATTATATTGCATGCATGATGTCAAAACACAAATGTCACTTAAACTGATACAAAATACGACGTCAAGAGAAAGATCAGATAAAAAAAGATGGGGATTGTAGCCACAGAGCCTCATCAGTACCTTAAAAGAATAGGTCAACATGTTGTGAAATACACTAAAAATATTCATTCTCTTGCTGAGAGGAAGGTGAGAAAACCGATACAGTACCATTGTCATGTCTGTTGAATATGAAGCTACAGCTGGTTAGCTTAGCTTTGCTTAAAGACAGGGTGACGTGTACGAAGGTAACAGAACCACCTGCAAAGCTCACTTGATATGTGATAACCTAGGCCTTTGTTTAATTCATACAACAACTGAAATGTGAGTCTATTTTTTGGACAGACAGTAACATACGAAGCCATCAGATAATACTACTCTAGTCTTCTGTCGAGAAAGAAAACGAAAAACAACTTAAGGAGAATAAAGTGCAGGCAGCATCTGGATCACTGACTTTATCAGCAGCTTGTGCTGTAAACTGCACACTGCACTAATAACTCAGGAATTTTAATCTCACTGAGCTGAAATAAAAGTTGAATAATAATCAACTGTCTGAATATGTCTTGTGTAGTTCACCAATGCATAGCACACACACACACACACACACACACACACACACATACACACACACAGGAGATCAGTGAATCAGTGATTCCAATAACGGATTATCCCCAACAATCCTGTGAGAAAATGCCTACTTGGCAGCCTGGATTGGTGGTAATGTGTAACACTATCAGAGGTGGGCAGTAACAAAGTACAAATACTTTATTTAACTAGATTTTTTTAGGTATCTGTAAAATGCCCTGGTAAGTGGTCTTATACTTGTATAGCGTTTTTCTATGCATTACAGCACCCTCAAAGCACTTTCACACTGGGGATTCTTGCTCAAAGACACTTAGTTTTAATACATTTGAGCGGAATTATTTATTTATTTATTTATTTTTAGCATTTACTGCAAAATGTGCACACTGCTGCACCGGGTGACACTTCCTTGTTTATAGTCTTCTAGCTTCTCGCACTTTCATGAAGATCTCACCTATGCACAGCTAAGTCTTGCTTTAATTCATGCAGTGGATCTATGCTTCAGATGCTGTAAAATGTTACAGTCACTTTAAGATTTTGGGGCAACATATACACTGGTCTGGTGTTTTGAAAAAGAAACATCGCCCAGTGCAGCAGTGGGTTTCACTGACATGTTTCTAATTGTTTTTGAACAGAGGTCTATGGCACGGATGAAAATAGTCCAGGCTGGAGACTAAGAAACGGAGTAGAGGTGGTTCATTGTTGGTTTTAGTCTCTGTATGGATATTGTTGAAAAGACTATATCCTTTAAAGCTTAATTAGACCTAGAATGTGTTCTTTTATTTTCATTCAAGTAAAGCGTTTGAATCAGTAATTCTACTTTTACCATACAGGTACACCAAAACACTGTAAATGGCTGTATGTGGGAAAGAGCACATTTATAAGCAACCAAAGGAAAGACAAAGGATGGCAGAACAAGATAAGAGACAAAGACAGAAAGACAATGAAGGAGGCAGAAACTACATTGTGCTGTTTAATGGCTAACTTAATTCTGCCGTTGACTTATTATCCTGACACATCTTCGCTCTGCTCCATCCTCCACAGTCCTTATTAGTCAGCTATTTACTCAGGCTGTTAAAGCAGGGGGAATTCACTTTCATTTCAAAGAGCTTTACTGCAAGAAGACAGCTGGCTAGGAGTCCTACCCAAGGGTCCTGAATACTCGTCAGAGCATTAAACACAAAAGTCTTAGCACTTGATCCAGGGATTCAAAGAAAATAAAGAACCCTGTGCTGGTTATCCCTTTTGGCTGTGCTGTGGATGTACATCAGCGCAGCACAGATAATGGATTGAGCTGCTGTTTGCCACTGAGAGAAGTTATTGTACTGCTTTAATGAAGCAACTGGAGAAAAGGGTGTTCTCGCATTTCAATTCTCACCTCTGGATGTGTTCTGAACTATCACCGTGCAGATGTTTAAAAAAAACCAGGGGGGTCGGGGGACAATGACACACCATAGTATGGTCATAAAGGTCTGACCTGTGACTAGATTCACAAAGGAGTAAGAAAACTAGAAAATAAGAAGTGGGAAAAATATGAAAAAAGAGCAAGCTGCGGTTGATATTTTAAGTGGTAATGAAGCCACCATTACCAGGTACTATGATACAAATACAAGAGAGGGAGACCCCAGCAGAACATACCTTTCCTTTCTTTCTGCAATACTCTCTCAACACAGCATGCTTTGCTTTGAAACAGTTCTCAATTCAAGTCCCTTCATACAGCCCGGGGCTCAGTGTGAGCCATCTGTCTGTTTGTTATAAAGTTTGTAAGGTGAGTAAGAACATTTGACTAGTTCTGCTCCTGAACTGCCTCACAGCTGATATGCTGTTATATGAGATCATGAAATCAAACTACATTCGATACTATTTATGATGCCAAATTTTGCCAATCAGTGTTGTATGTCATTTAGTAATGTGGCCTCTACCGTTGACTGTAAAAACGATGGACAGGCTAAGAGCTCCCAGAAGCTCCACCTCGCTGTGATCGCCCCCTGGTGGCTGGTTGTAGTATTAGGTCATAAATCCTGCCTCCGCCATGTTAGTGGATGAGACATGAGCAACACTAAAAATTCACAAATCAAATTATTTTTTCCCAAATATCATTTCTGTGGTTTTTGGTAGATGAAAGTCACTTCCGGCTTTTCCCATTTACAGGTTGCATGTTGACATTTGGCACGTGTTTTATGCCGGATGCCCTTCCTGATGCAACCCTGACTCGAACCCGGGCCGCAGCAGCGAGAGTGCTGCGCCTTAACCACTAGCCTACCTATTATGTAAATGTGTGTCATTTTCTGGTAGGTTTGTTTTTAATAAGTTATTTAATGATATAAAAAAAGGGGTGTATTTTGGTTGATTGACAGCTTTGATTGGCAGTCTGATGCTGTCACTCCACTTCTGGTTGCTGCTGCACAGAATCTGGTTGCAAAAAAACAAACAAAATGGCACCCACTGTATTCATGATATTTTGGCTTCCTTTTTGCATAGTGGACAAAGGGGTGACACCATGCCCACTGCATATATACAGTATGTCAATAGTCTAATGGCAAAGTCTTCACAGTTCCACACTAGATAGTGACTGCCGATCTTAAAACAATGGATTCACAGAAAATAATGTATGCATATAATGCAGCTTAAGTAAATGACTAGAGCCTCTTTGTTTACTGATCATTATCTTTACACTGTGTCAGAGCTATATTAAATTGCTGCTAATGTAAATCATACTGTCGTGTTCAACTGGCAAAATATAGGCTGGGTTTTATTATGAAGCGGATACAGGGAACACACTGCCTTTGGCACAGCAGTTACTCATGGGTATTTATAGTGTATGTTGGTGAATTGTGAAATTGGCTAGAAGTTGTCCACATGTATCTGGAAAAGAGCATTATTATGCCATTATGCAAGCAAGCATTAAATGTTGTGGAAGAAAAGACTTTTTTTAAATAGATTTTGCATTGCAAATGTCAGATTACATAACAGCAGACATTTAAAAAAAATTAAGTTTAAATGCATTTCTTTAATGCAATTGCTCATCTGCAGAGTTAATTAGCCTGATAGGTGACATTTTGCTAAATGTTTTGGAGTGCGACTAAATTAAAGGGGTCAACTGCAAGAGCACAAATTACTTTTCTGAAACTTATTTTTGGAGTGTAAGTGGAACTCTGAAGTGTTATGAGAAAATACATTTGACTGTTATGTCAGAATATTCTGGAAAAAAAGTTTCATTATACATCAAGTGCTTATAATTACCATCTTGATTCCATATGACAAATACAGTATGATATATTTTTCATATTTCTTCCTCCAACATTATTTTGCTGTTGGGGACTATAATGATACACATCAGTATCACTGCGACTCGGCCGTGTCAGTGTCTGAATAAGCTATGTAAACACTCTGAACAGCAATAACAGCAGCAATCTCAAAGACAGTAGGGATAGTGTATCTCACAGACAGCTTCTGATGACTGATACATTTAAACTGCTGAGGCATTGATTGTCTAAAATGCCTGCATCAGTTTCTCCCAGATTGCTGCTCAATGAGGGCTAAACATCCTGAAGCAGTGGGTGGGAACTGTGAGACAATGAGGAGGGTAAAGGATTTATAAGACAACAGTCAGCCTTTTTCTCTTTTGATGACTGATCTAGGACAAACAACTGGCATAGGCAGGCATCATGTAAACACATAATTGTACACACTTGTGAAAATACATGAGTGCAGCATTTGCCCCACACTTTATAAAACATACATAATCAATGCAGTGAAGCAAAAAAAAACAACACACTGTAAATACTGCAAATACACCCACAGCTCACACTGTGCTACCCAAGCCCTCAGGTGGACCAGGGTAGCTGGTGTAATTCACAGCCACCGCTGCAGAGCTGGGTCAAGTTGTCCCCAGTGGAGAACTGGGGTGGGTGAAGGCCATTAGCCAGTAACTAGATCCACTCTTGAGGTGCTGGATGGAAGAGAGAACAAGTCACTATTAGAGTAATGAAACACCTCCACGCGGATCTGACACATGGAGAGATGAGCCGAAACACATCTGCAGTGCTGCAATACACACATAGTACAGCAAAAACACACTTAGATATAATATAGAATTTCACTTGAATGCTGAATGCACAGATATAGCGCAAAAATTTACATACAACTACACCGATAGGATCTTTGACTTCACCACTTAATGAATTCAGAGCATCAAATGTCATCATAGAGGTCAAAACCATTCAAATTCCTGAGTCTCCTGTGCTGCAATTCAGCCTCGGCTTAGTCTCGGACATTTGGAGTTTTAGTATTGTATTATGTGCAAGGCATGAAGAGAATATGAAGAGAATAAATTACTTTTCTGCTTTTGTTTTGATATGGAAGGATGCCATCATGTGTTTGCTTCGGAACATTTGTACTGATATGAAGACTTCTTTTTACCCACAGTGATAGTGTGGATATACCAACCAACAAACTGCGAATACAGACAGAACAAGACTAAAGGTCTAGAGCCATGCTAGTGGCTCTGAGGTACAGCAGCTCCTTAAGTGCTAATGTCAGCATCCTCACAATGCAGCGATAACATTCAGACTTAATGCATGTATAGGCTTACTGTTCACCATCTGATTTTAGTGTTATTTTAACATTTGTTAATGAAACATGAATGTGAACATGAATTCATTGGGGGCCACTGTACTAGAGTCACATTCCATGTATTTTTATCATACTTGGCAATAAAGATTCTGACTGGTTGACTTATTACCGCATTTTATGGTAACCAATAGTTGTCGAGACATTTCAGGAGATCTATAGAGTCAGCATGAATGTCTGCACAGAATTCCACTGAAATTCATCCTACAGTCAATGAGGTAATTCAGTCTGGACTGAAGTAGTGGACCACCTCTATTGAGCCTTGCTGCTAGCATGGCTCAACAAAATAATACACTTTAATAAAAGGATTGATATTGAACTTTTCTGGCCATTGTTTGAGTAAAATGTACTGTACAAGTCAATACTCATTTCAAAACCCCCATAAAAGGAAGCTTTATAATGCATGATTAGTAGTTATTTTAGTGTAAAATATACAATGTAAATGTGATTGTTATTGCCTTATCTAAATCAAAAATCCTTCCTCTGTCAAAGTCAGTCAATATCCTGTTGCATTTACTTATGGCACCCTTTTCTTTTCACCACTGTTTCTTAGACTATGTCACCCTGCTACTACACACACAGTGAGAGAAATGTTAAGAAACCAGCTCAGTGATGCATTAACTCCACACGCAATGCTGGGACTCAGACATGACAGTGATATGGCAACTGATGACAACTCAATCATGACAATCATAACAATGCACTAAATATACAATATAAAGTGAAATGACACCCTCAGCGCTGAAGCTGATCTATAGCACCAGCCCTGTCACAGCAAGTGATGGAAATGATAATAGAGCTGGATCACACAAGGCAGGAATTATAAGTAGACAATCCGTCAGTACAAAGCGTGATACAGGTGTGTGTGTGTCAATACAAAACAGTTTGACTAAAAGACTTTGTGGTGACTGCAGCCCTTTGAGTAACTAAGCTTCGGGACAATATTTCCATATCATTTAGTATTTCTGTAAGCTTCCGTGGATCTGTACTCTCTTTTATTGTTTCAGTGTGTAGGCAGTAAGTGTGAGTGTCAGGAGGTGTAGAAGCAATGGGACGATGGAACCAAGCCTGGTGCTAAGTTGGCAATTAAAGTGGTTTCATCTTAGGCTGCGAGTATGTGAAAGAGAAGTAAAAAAAGAAAGTCAGTGAAAGTGCACAAAAGGCAGACTGAAAAATTCTGGACTAATTAAAGCTGCATTAGATACCGCACTACTTCCACACCCCCACTGAACCGAGGTTATAAGATGGGTTTTTCAAACCAGAATGGTTCATTTCAAAGAAGGACCATGGAGGCTCCCTGTGCAGATACAAATCAGGATGGGAGTGAACCTGCTAGCCCCAAGGGGCCGTTTTCTGTAGCACACAAAGTGTGCAATAAAGAATGAGGCAAATCCAGAGTTAACACTGGTTTGGCATGCAAGAGATGGAGAGCATTAAAATATAGGAGGACTACATTTTGACACAGATGTGGCTTTCTTCCTGCTAGACACATTAATACTGTCGCTGGCTAACATGTATATGTCAGCATTAATATCAAGCTAATGTTAGCATTTCAATTAAATTATTCTGGTTGTAATTCGGAGTCATTCCAACTGACTGCAACCTTAGTGTTTTGTTGTCCAATTAGCAGAAACAAGCACATTTTTTTCCTGGGTTAGCAAATGAAGTAATTTTGCTCATTTGTCCTCGGTTTTGGTTTACTTTATGTCAGACATAACACTGCAGTCCATGTAGCATTTTAGTGAGAAGTTGTTAAAATTTACACCACCGATACAAGTAGAAACGTGGGGAGTTTGTTCAACTATCAAAGCTTAACATGAAATGTATCTTGTTTCACATACAACTCACGGTTACCTTATAACATTATGTGTGTCAAGTATGTAACACTGAACGTGATGTGATAGTGGCTGGAACATTAGTACTGTGTCAATATTACTGGGGAAAAAAACATTCCTCTGTATAATTTGTGTTATTGGACGTGGGGAGTTTGTTCAACTATCAAAGCTTAACATGAAATGTATCTTGTTTCACATACAACTCACGGTTACCTTATAACATTATGTGTGTCAAGTATGTAACACTGAACGTGATGTGATAGTGGCTGGAACATTAGTACTGTGTCAATATTACTGGGGAAAAAAACATTCCTCTGTATAATTTGTGTTATTGGAGATACATCTGCTACAAACAATGTTAGACATGCATATATTCCCTTTTTATTTGACATTGTGTCCCTGCAATGACACAGAAAGCCATAGGCTCTATAGTCCATATACATTAGTTCTGGAGCCGGCTATTAGGTGATAGTGGCTGGAACATTAGTACTGTGTCAATATTACTGGGAGAAAACATTCCTTTGTATAATTTGCTTGTGTTACAACTGTCTCCGGCTGGATACTGCTTGAGTTTGATTGTCACTCAAAGACCCAAAGTGTTTATTGTCATGTGCACAGTAAGGAAATGTGTTTCCTTGTACAATGAAATTCTTACTTTGCTGTCCAAACAATACAAGGTGAAATATAAAGGTAGTTAAATAGTACACAAAATCTAAAGGCACTCACTTTGCTCTTAATGGTAGAAAAGTAGAGGGAGAAGTTAGTTAATGCAGCTTTAATATTTGAACATGCATGGCTATGTGTGTCCTTTCCAAAGTGCCATGAGTTAAATTAGTTCAATTAGGTGTTAGTGGTCAGGCACTGTGATGCTGTAGGAAACAGTCTAATGGTGTGTTCAGTCAAAAAGCAAAGCCAATTATCCCCCATGGTCTTTTGCACAAATTTGATTATTGGGCCTCTTGTATTTATTTGCCTCAAGCAGCCAATAACTGGACAGACACCGGCTGTAAGCTTGCAAGCAAACACAGACAGTGTGTTAGTGTGCTTTTTTGTGTTTGTGTGGCAGCTCGGCCTCTGAGTGATCTTTGTGCTCACTAGTAGCTTTGGTTCTTTATGTTATTCCGTCTCATTTTATCGCTTGCAACAGATTCATAAGACTTAAAGAAAAACATTTTTTCACTGAAGGTAAAACATTTTCAACTTTCAAGAATGGCTCTGTGCACCAGTGTGTGCCGACCCACACAAATGTATCTAATTATGTCTTTCCAGTAACATCTGAAGTTTGTCTGATGTTCTGTCTGAACATAATAAGAGAAGACAGTGAGGAAGATGGACAGAGGCATGAAAATTCTGTATGTAAGGTGTAGCACATATACCGATGTTGAGTTTGAGGTTACCATTTGGTGTTGCTGTGGTTACAACTGCATCATAATTTCTCAAAAACGCCAAAGTCCATTTTCACTACAGTATGTACCCCCAAAATCACAAGTCTGGACTAAGGACATTATCACTGCCCTTGATTAAAAAGGGGGTCAGCATGAGAGTAGCAACAAATGAAGACTCACTCTTTCACACCTTCTCTTCAGAGCAGACACAAAAAGAGTAATGAGGGTTTGCCAGAAATCCTTATCGTTTCGGTTCAGTGCGGCAATGACACCGCTTGAATTCATCGATCAATTATATGAAACAGACTAAATGAACTGCAGAGTTTCTCTAAATCATTAATGTCTACAAACAAAATCGAGATATATGAATGAGATACATGAACTCGACTTGACCCAGAGAGCGCACTTGGTTTTAATCAATGTCAAACTAAAACTTTTGCTGATGCCTTCCCATCAGGTTCTCCCAGGCACGGTTTAGCCTCATCAAGTCTCTGATTGAAAGCTATCTAAATGGACTAAATTGAGAGTATGTGAGCCAGCCCCAACACTCAATGCTGTCTGTACACCATCCTGTCTCACTAATTTTGCATTCAGGCTCATCCCCACAGCAAGAGGTGAACTAAAGTGTACTGTTAAGGGAGCCATTGAGGCAGCCTTTAATAAGAACATGATACTGCTTACCTTATTTAAGACAGATCTAACTGATTAGGTGATGAAAAATGATGTGTAGATGTGCTGACAAGGACATTGTCTGCATTGCTGATATTCATGACACCATTTGTAGCTGCCCCTGTTGCCATAACACAGCCTTATATTTTGTTATGTTTACGCATTTGTGCATGTAGAGATACAGTATAATCAAACTTACATGAGCTGGACAAAAACATCCCATTCTCCTACCTCAGATGCTTAGATATATAATAGTGACAACATTTTAATTTAGGATGTCATGATTTGTGGAGGGAAGTTTTTCACAGGAGCAGAAAGATTAACACTACTCATGCTATGATTTGAAAGGAACCTTTGTTTGTATCCAGTTGTGAACACTGCAAAAGTACCTTTATTATGAAAGGAGTCTGATATACAAATTAGATAATCAAATCAAGTGATTTCCTCCACACAGATGAGGGGTCATTGGCTGAAACCTGGGCTTTCAGCTTTTCAGAGTAGCTCCTTTTTGCTGCTCTGATCTCCCTTGTCAGTGTGTTCCTGGCCTGGCTGTACAGAGTCCTGTCCCCACTTCTGTAGGCCTCCTCTTTGACATGACAAAGCTGCTTGAGTCTTACTGTAAATCAGCACCACTAGCACTTAAATCAGGTTTAACAGTTACACAAAACACAGGCAAACATAAATAACTTACACTGCCATGCAATTGCAATTCCAGTCTTAATTAGTGAAGATCACTGTGGTGAGTGGTGTTTCACCGGATGTTTGAGTGGTTAACCTACAGCACATTAAGTAAACAACCATAACATTAATGTCGAGGCACTGCAACACTGATCGCAGTAG
This sequence comes from Monopterus albus, assembly GCF_001952655.1. Taxonomy (NCBI): domain Eukaryota; kingdom Metazoa; phylum Chordata; class Actinopteri; order Synbranchiformes; family Synbranchidae; genus Monopterus; species Monopterus albus. The sequence goes on along the minus strand of NW_018128054.1, from coordinate 1,110,742 downwards.
ATTCCTATAATCTTTCTAGAGAATCCTATAGTCATAGACTATAACAATACAAAATAATGACAACTACAAAAACTGCAAATAGTTGAGAGTTATCATTTAGGGAGTCAGAGATGGAATCAGTCTTATTCTGTGGTGCCAGTGATTTCCAGTCCTCTAGCAGTGCTCATAACAGTAATGTCACAACAAGATTCAACATGGAATTGTGTGAAGAAGAAATGAGTGTGAATCTCAAATATGCCTTACACAAAAACCTCAAACCAACTAGCTATGTTCCATTTTCCATGTGTAAAAGAAGCTTACTTTATGTCATCCACCCCCTGTAAACCTCCAGACTGGTGAAACGCATTGTCTTTGGTCTCGGTGCGGTGCAACAATCATCATTTGTCAGCCCACACTCAAGAGCACCCATCTCAAATGACATCCCTCCAAGTGCATGCCTAATGAAGACAAAAGCTCTTTTTGAGAAAAGCCTCCTGCCTGGAAGGAATTTCGCCCATGTGTTGAAGAGTGTGTGAAAGAATCAGGGAGGTGACGTATGGATGATACGGGGCTCGCGGCGGAGGAGAGAGCAGTAGTGAGGAGAATGAATAGTGAGTGGCGCTCAGCCCAGTGGCCACTTAATGAATTGCGGTCAGTTGACTCTGTCTCAATTAATCAGACTGCTCTTTCCTGCTCGGCTCCTTTGTTTTGCTGCCACTCCCCTCTTGACTCTAATTTCTCCCCTTGCCTCTAACCCCTGAGCAGGGACAGGGTGCTTTGTCCTTGCGCTCTTTTGTTTTCTGCTTCTTTATCACTGTCTGTGCTTCTCCATCTCTACACCATCCCCTTCTCTACATCTTTCTTTCACATGCTCTCTAATAGCTGCCTCGAGTGGACAGTTTACATTTCTTCTTCAGCTCTGCATTAGCAGGAGACAAAAAGAATGAGGCCATTTTACTATCACCCTCTATTGTGTCTGTCTAAGTCAGAGAAACAAAGTCCTCCAAGTCTCAGAGAATTAGTTTCTATAGGAAATCCATGGCCACACCGGCTGCAGTGGAGTCTAAAAACAGGTTGTGACCCATGGCTGAGGAAACGAATTCCGGCATGGCAACACAACCAGCCCAGACATGTTCATTCCTGGAACACAGAGTATGAGAGGAGGCAGTGCTGTGCTTCAATTTGTTTGCAAGTGCCAGCTCGGCTCTCCCATGTCAGTTGTTATCTGCTTTCCTGGGGGTCCTAGGGAGGCTTGCTGGCTTCCCATGGTGGTCCTAACTAAGCTGACATTTGGAGGACCGGTCCATGATGGCCTGTGGGGCTGTTCTGTGCAGCAGCGGTCACAGCTACTGTCCGTCTCTGTTTTGCTCCCCTCTCCCTCCATTCTCATTTCTCTGTCTCTCTAGATTTACTCTGTAGTTGTCACACCTTTCTTTCTCTGTCACTTTTTTCTTTCTGTACCCTGTACTCATCCTGTTCCATCTCATTTTCACTTTGCCTCTGTCGACCAGCTTCTTTTCTCTAACATTATATTTTCATTTCCTTACATACAAGTCCTCTGCCTTTCTCACACACATTTTCCTTCTCTTATCTTCTCATGTTTCATCTGCTCTCCTTCCCTCTGTCTCACTAGGGTCACTGGACAGACCACCCTAAGAAGCCCACCTGCCAAAGCTCTCACATGTTTGGAGATGGTTGGTAGTGTGGATAAAAGACCTCTGCACCAACCAGGCTGACCTGCCCCTTAAGCTCCACTGTGCAGTCAGAGCAACAGGAAGCAACCAGAGGTCAAACACTCCAGTAAGACTTAAGATACAGGGCAACTTTTATAAAGTAGGAGCATTGATTTGGTTTTCATCTAATAGCACTCATACTAGTGTACAGCCTGGCCTTTTTAGCCAGACACTTGCCAATATTACCAGGCTCCCGGTGTCCCATCCAAAATCCCAACCTTCTCTTTTTGTATTATACATACTTTACTTGTTGCATCATTTGGACTGTACCTTGCTTAGAGTAGGAGCCCTCCAATTCAACCATAAGGTACTTTGTATGTAACATAATCCGGTTAAGGGCAAAGCACATTGCCCAGTACCTTAATAATGTAGCCATGACTTTTAACTGGGAACCTGCTTACTGTGAGAAGGACCAAGTAGCTTTTATAAACAAAAAGTAATTAGAACTAAGCAATGCTCCTGACTGGCTTTTAGTGTTCATACAACATGAAGTCATACATTTGAAACAGCAACACTGCAGATGTATGTTGGCTCTATTTTAATCAATCATTTAGGTAAAGTCTTAATATTGTAGACAAAAATTTAGTCTCTTGGCTGGAAAACAAATATTATTTCAAATTTCAACAACAAAAACAAAAATATGGTCCACAAAGCAAACACACAGCAATTGATTTAAAACTCTAACACCTGGACAAACTTGGTAAAAGTAAAATACCTCCCACTTCTCGTGGCCTCTTGTACCAACGCCAGGATAAGTAAAAACAAATAGGAACAAAAAGAATGCACCGGCACACCGGGTCAATGAAAACAACTTCACAAAAGTGGTTAAACCACAAGTCTTGCATGGGCATCTTAACAAGCAAAGTGGAGAAAGTCTTCACAAATAACTCTTCACCCTGTTTTTCTAGCTTTTTAGCCTTCCCAGCTGTGTTCCAATCTGTAATTACTGACTCGATGTGATTCTAATCACCAGTCTGAAAAGACAGATACCACATCCCCTTTTAAACCCTCCCACAAAGACCAAGAAAGGTGCACAGCTATATTTCTCCCAATTATCTAGTCAGGATCGACTGGCTTAGTGCTGAAGTTCTCAGAGTGTGTTTGCCAATTTGCTGTGTCAATTAGATTTTCTCCTAGGTGAGTAATCAGAGACTCTAGGAGTGGGGGAGAGAGAGAAAGATGAAGGGAAAAGTAATTACAGCTTTTTGGGATGTTTGCAGCTGCTCCATGGTGCCTCCGTACCACCCGTCTATTTTTAATCAATTTTATTGGACTTTACACAAAGCCCCTGCCTTTGTGTTTCTCAGTAAGACAAGAGATTAGACAGTTGGCTGATACAAACATGTGGAAACACACACATTTGGCTTCGCACACGCGCGTTCTCTTCCTCTGAGCCGCACAGACACACAGATCAAATCAAATCTTATTTGTATAGCGCCAAATCGCAACAAAAGTCATCTCAGGACACTTTACAAAGTAAGGTCTAGACCTTACTGTTATCAATATTATTACATAGGCAAAACCCAACAAATCCCCCTTGAGCAAGCACTTGGCGACAGTGGGGAGGAAAAACTCCCTTTAACGGAAGAAACCTCAGACAGACCCCCCTTGGTGGGCAGCCTTCTGCCTCGACCGGTTGGGGTGAGTGGATAGAGGAAAGACAAAAGAA
>NW_018128054.1:1094055-1106833 GCF_001952655.1 Monopterus albus | reverse complement strand
GTGTGTGTGTGTGGTGTGTGTGTGTGTGTGTGTGTGTGTGTGTGTGTGTGTGTGTGTGTGTGTGTGTGTGTGTGGTGTCATGATTCGGTTCTGTGTTGCTTCCTGTCAGGCTTTTATTTTGATGCTACGTCCTGTTTTGTTTCACCACAGTTTTGGTCTTTTTACTTTCTTCATCACCCGCATTAGTTTCACCTGCTCATTATAGTTTGCACCGCATCATAAGCAGCCTTCACCCACCAATCCCAGCCAGATTGTTCTAGACGCCACCTCTCACTCTCCAGCATTTTTCGGTTTTGGTACTTTGTGTTTTTGACCCGGCTTGTTCCTCTGACTATTCTGTTCTGCCTTGCCCTCTTGCTTCAGACTGTCACTGTGTATAATTATCGGACTTCCCTTTGGACTACGTATTTGGATTCCTCTGCTGTATGTGTTTGCTGGCTCTGATCTCGGACTGTTTATACCGACCTGTGATTTTTGTGTTTCACCGTGTCTTGTATGGTTTTGTTTAGCGTTAGTTCTCTTATTAAAGAGACGGTTTTGTTTTACATTTCCTTGTCTGGCCTTTTAATTGAGTTCACCCTCAACATTTTTGGCAGCATAACGCGCCGATTCCTGACATGTGGTGTGTGCGTGTGTGTTTGTCTTTATATACTTGTGCGAACCAACCCCTGATGGAACACCTTTCTTGTGTGGACATTTCATTGGTGACTTTCACCAATGCGGTTTCTGTACTATGATGGACTCTAAATCCTGACTGAAAATCCTCAAACAAATCATTCTTGTGCAAGTGGTCACATAACTGCTTTGCAACAGCTTTTTGAAGGATTTTGGAAATAAATGGGAGATTGGATATTGGTCTATAATTAGCTAGGACACCTGGGTCAAGAGTAGGCTTTTTGAGTAGAGGTTTAATTACTGCAACTTTAAAAGCCTGTGGAACATAACCTGTTAATAGAGAGAGGTTAATCAGATCTAGTATGGATGTGTTGATTAGGGGAAAGACGTCTTTGAGCAGCCTGGTCGCGATGGGGTCCAGGAGACATGTTGATGATTTAGATGAAGCAATTGTTGAGGTCAACTCAGAGAGATCTATAGGGGAGAAGTAGTCCAAGTATAAATGAGGTCTTACAGATGTTTCTAAAGCCATTGTAGTAGATGGCACATCTGCGAGAGCTGTGGGAGTGGTCCGACCAATTTTAGATAAAAAACAGATAAAAACAGAGAAAGCCAAGAAGGGAAAGCTAAACAATATGATTGATGACAACAGTGTTTCTTTGCTCATTTATTTCAGTACACTCTTGCAGCCTGTATGGCAGAGCTATTGTATTGGTAATGTTATTTAGCATTGGATTTCTCTTCCAACCATACTGATAATGACTTGGAACTTTCAAGAATGGAAAAAGTTTAAATGTGGTAGTCACTTTTAATATAGATCAAAATGAGACTCACTGCAGTTCAGGTTGGAAATCAATTCAAAAGCAGTGTTAGGGGCAGTGAAAGCAGTGAAATGGGCATTTAATACTTGGATAGATTTGCACATCTTAAAAAAAATAAATAAAACCTCATCAGGATGAACCAAAAATTCATTCATTATATTCCTGAAAGCTTGCTTGATCGGTTTTTATATTCTTGTTTGAAATTAAATTGTGGAGAAATATGGAGGCAGGAGGAGACATAGCAGGAGAAAGAATTAGGCAGAGGCAGAGATAGCCTCAGTCTCTGACACTTGGCTGTCCTGTCTGCCCTTGTCAAAGCATGTCACCTTCCTAATCCCCACTCCCTGCCACCCACCACAACCCCCACCTCAGCTGGCCAAGGTTGGCTCACAGACAAGCCTGTCACCCAGTCAGAGATCTGGGACCTGTCCGAGCCCAGTCCAGATGTACGTACCAGGATTCACATGGACAGCACTTGTCTGCTTTGAAAATGTTTTTTTTTCTTTTTGAATCACTTTTATTGGCCAGGTATGCTACACAAACAAGGAATTTGTCTCCTGAACAGAACTGAGGCAACCATCTGCGGCACCAACTCTCTCTCACACACACACACACACACACACACACACACACACACACACACAGCAATGGCAGCGCTGCCTCTGCAAGGCACTGCTCTGGCAGTCAGGAGCAACCTGGGGTTCGGTGTCTTGCCCAAAGACACAACGGGAATCAAATATGACATTCACTTATTGTACCACTGTACATGTAAAGTGAAAGCCACAGCAGCACATAAAACACACCATAAATATCCAGTGCAATGAAAGCATAAGAAACTTTATTACAAAACCTGCAACTGCTGAGGCCCTACAGGCAGAAACTGTGAGTGTAAGCGACGTGAGGTTAAGCATGTACTGTTTTACTCAGATCATTTAACACTGCTACTAAACTAATTAACAGTAACCAGGAAAGGCAGCAGGGTTCACATGCCTACAGCTATTTTAAGTTTCAAAGTCAAACACATAAAAGGGATTTAAAGGCCAAATCAGGAAGCTCTTGACTATATACAGTAAATCTAGAAACAGTATATTTACTCTCAGAGCCATTTGTATGGTAGACATCTCATATGTTTATGGTTTGTGTTCTGTAAATGTATTTAATAAGATTTTGGTTGGTTCACAGGCTCTAACAAGCTGCCCACACTTGTGAGTCAGTTAGTTGAAGCCACAGAGCCACACTAGTCTTTGACTGTGCTACTTTGCTACTTTAAGTTCATATGCCACCATAGTAATTTCAACTATTTTTGTATATTTTCTAATACATTGGCTACAACATGTAACTTAAGGTAGCACTAGCATGAAACTCCAAATCAAGGTCAAAGAGATCTTGATCTCAATGGGACTTTCTGGTAAAATAAAAGTTAAATGAAATAAAATAAAACCCACTCTGCTTCACCCAGCACTCCCTCTCCCTGCTCCACTATGCTCTTGTTATGAAATTACAAGAAATGAGAATGCAACAAAACATCGATCAAACAGGAATGATTAAAAATCTCTGATTGGTTAGAGAGGTCGATCCTACTCAAAAAGTTGCATACTGTAGCTTTAAAAAGTGGTCAGTAAACACTTGAAACAAGAAATAGGGACTACGGAGTATTAACTGAAGTATGTGTCAACTATGTTTTGAGCTCTGTAGCTTAAGTGTGCATTTCAGTAGATGGAGCCAAAATTACATTCACATGTTTATATAGCTCTTACTTAGTTACTGATATTTTATCAAGATATAATAAATAGAATTTTGCTGTTGATAGGTTTAGTCTATCTAATTACATCGCTGTGAAGTGACTGTGGTTTTGCTTTAAGGTTCAAGAAATATTCTAAAAATGTTATTTTACTGAGAGTTGTTCAACAGCAGATGCTGTGTAGCTATGCATTTATTTTGTTGTATTCTGCTGCCAACCAACTATTCACCATATAGGGCACAGAACCTTTATTACAAACAAACTAAGCATTTTCTAATCATAGTTTTAAAAAGTAGGACAGATGAAAATAGAACATTTCTACTGGGGTTTACTTGTAAATTATTTTAAGGCTTACAACTTGATGTGATCTTGTTGTACACTTACAGTACATACTCTAACAAAAACAAATATGCATTTTCTCACAGGGAATTGATGGATAATCAGATGCTAGATTCACTGACTCACTGATCTCCTGTATACATGCCTGAGTATTTGACTATATTTTGCATTAACAAGTTGTGTATCTTTCTTCTTCAGCTAAGCCTGAATAAGAGGACAATGACAGTTACATCAAACACAAATGCACACATATATACTCCTGATGTTTAAATTTATTGCATCATGAGAGGGGGCTTTGTGAAAAAAACATACTCAAACACAGAAGGAGAGTGCATGACTCATTAGCAGGGAAGGGAATGATGCATCACCAGTGCTGGGGGAATAGTGCATGTGCAGCATCAGATACATGTTTACCTAATGATTACATTGTGTAACACTACACTTTGGTTGTTAAGTATGAAATGATGCTTTGACTTCACATATGGATTTTCACTCTTGTTTTTGTACAGTAAGTGAAATCTCAAAGCTTCACTCTGAACCAAATCATTTGTGGTTGTGTGTCAAGGCAGCATCTTCATTTTCCATGCAGGTAGGTGAGCAGCACATTTGTTTACCTGTGCTTGCTTAATATGCAAACTGCTCATATAAATTTGACTGAATGACGAGCAAATGTACACTGCATGTTCCACACTAACGGATGTGATGATGATGTGAATGGTTAGCTAAAAGGCGAGCCTTTCAATGTGCAGCACACACAAACGCTGACATCATGAAACTGCACACACGCACACACGCACACCACTTCAGCCAACCTAGAGCTCCTTATCTTTTCTTAATTAAAAGCCAAGCAATACATTTTCCTCTTCTTCCCTTCCACAACAGTGAAACACATCCTGGAAAAAAAAAAACACTCAATAGCAATCACTTAATATGTTATTTATTTAAGAGGTGTGTGTGTCGGTGTCTCTGTGTGCGTGCCTGTGTAAATGTGCACGTTTGTGTATGTTTTACTGATTTGCAATCATTCTTTGCACCGGGCTGTATCAGCTGCCTAACATTAGCCAACTACCATAGAGGTAGTAGCTCAGAAAATTCTCACATTTAATTTTAAGAGTGGTAAATTGTTGTTTGGGGGATTATACAGCATATTGTGAAATCTGGCCATGAAGGTTAGGCCAATATATCAACACACACTGGGGGTCTGTCAGGTCTCCGAGCACTTTCCGTGCTTTATTTTCCCTCCTCTTTCATCCCTTTCCTCTGCGCCTCTGTTGGCAGATGTCTGACCTGGCCTGCAGGACTTTGGAAGTGACAGACTAGAAGCTTGTGCTGTGTCAGTGTGCCCTGTCATGAGGAAAATGATGGTCATTCAGACACGCACACACACAGGCAAAAACAAATGCACACATTCCCTGAGGAGGTTGAAAGGTACATAGTTGTAGTCGCCAGGTTATTAATTTGCCTGTGATTTGTTACAGTTTTTTTTAAACAGTTACATATTTTTACTCCAGGTTTACCTAAAAATCACAGGGGTAGCACCTATATCCAATAAAAAAAAACACAAACCTGTGCTTCAGACAAACAGCAACAACACCACAACAACTCTACTACTCTGTATTTCACTGTCTTAAGTAAAGCACCAAGAACACGTTTACTGAGCTGCATTATCCTAATTACTTTAGAGTTCAAACCTCAAAATGGGCACAGCAGGCTCTGGTCCATTTTATGCAAAGCAGTTTAGCTGCGACTTTCAAAGTGTAACAGCTGGCGTAAAACTACGGCCCTGCTCAGCAAAGCACTGATCACCAACCAGGAAGTAGAACATTCACCAGTGAAGGCCACGAGATGACGTGTTCTTGCCCAAACTAAATGTAAATATGAGGCGGAATCAGATTTTAAAGGTTTTTAAAATTCTCCCAAAGTGGACAGGAAATGAGAAACATGACCAAGGAATCAGTTCTTACTATGGAGACTATTATTTGAACAATTGCATAATGACAGTCAAGCATTTAACGTAGGAGAAAACGGGAACATGAATAACAGCAAGAAACACTTCATGATTTATTTAACAATAATTTATATGCAAATTATATCTGGCAAAAACTAAATCATTTTAATGACTAGGTAATAAATATATTAGTAAAAGGTTCTTTTCTGAGGACAAACATGAAATGTTATGTAACATTTTTTTAAGAAGAATGGAGTAGATCAGCTTTAGTAGGGGGAAGATTTGCTGTTAAAATCCAGACAGTACACAATGAATTTCATGCCATGACCTTTTTCAACCTGAAGGTTATCTCAGCAACCATGAAAGCTAATGAAGTCAGAAGCAGCTGCAGCTCCTGATTAAAGTTGGCTAGAAGAGATAAAATGGAAAACATGGGAAATGCTTAACTTTATTAAAATCATTTAAATATGCAAATTATGGACATATTTTAACCATACAGTACATTTCAAACTTCAAAAACAAGCATACAATAATTTGTTAAAAGAGCAGGCTGGTGAAAGGATCCCTACACTGAGGAGTGGTTTTAAAGAGGAACCTTTTTAAGTCAGAACAGCTGGTGGAGTCTCCATCCCTAGACTCTATCAGAAAGGAAAGAAAGTGGGTGCTGAATATTCATGACTATATTCATGACAGCATAAGATATCCGCTGGGATGTCATAGGGGCAGGTCACAGCGCTGAATGAACTTAACTCAGTGAGGGTTCTGTTAGGTAGAGGCCCACCAGAGATTTCTGTTAGAGAGCTCACACTCTCTGAGCCTCCATGTTGTGTCAGGGGTCAATGCTCCATTGACCCTGACAGGTGGGGGTCTGCTGCAAGCCAAAGGTCAATCAAATCAATTCCACCTGGCCAAGACTGGAGTCAAAGGTCCTGTTTTCTGTATGTGTGATCATGGTTCTGAGTCGATACCCGGTCCCATAGGTTTAGGGCACAGACTTGTTATGACTCACTCACAAATGGCAGGTTAATTGCTCTGTATGTGATTTCTAGCTTTCGATGCAGTCAGTCAAATAAATATTAAAGGTAAAAGAAAGATAAAGATAAAAAATATTAAGGTGATTTTGTTTTATTGTCAAGAATCTGTTTTCCCTCCTCTGCTCTCTTCCCTTTGTATGAGTCAAGACAACAGACTAATTGGTGCATTAAAACAGCCTCAAGATAGGGAGTACAGTCTCAAAGGTGCCTGAGGATTAGAAAAGAGAAAGGAGGAGAGATATGGGGGGAGCAGACATAATGAAGAAAGACAGAAGAGAGGGAAACTGAAACAAAAAGCAAAAATGACAGAGAAACAAACTAGCAAATAAGCAGAATGAAAGATGGCCACCATTCTACCTTGTACAAAGATTTGTGAACACCTGTGTTAAATTTTTATACTCGCTGGAGACAAATTTCAGCATGAGTGAGCATCTGAGCTGGGATCAGACACCCAGAGAGATGAGGGGGAGACCACAGAAGCAGTCTCACAAGACCTGGCAGGAACTCTGTGGCTCTGAAAATCCAGACTCTCACACTGAGCATTGTTTGTTTGTCTTCTTTGCTATTTCCATCTTCTGTTCTTCATGACAACACCCACCGCTTTTTTGTCCTTGGCCAAAAGCTCCTACATCCTTGCTCTCTCACTCTCCATGGCCAACAGTGATTTTTTTTTCCCTCGGTCTCTCCATGGTGCTTTCATGTACACTGTGCTTCATGCACAAAGAGGCACAAGGACAGATTGTGCTTCATAATGAAGCAGATCAAGATGCATCAGCAATAGCTTTACCATTCCATCCCGTAGCACCATTACTGTACTTTATACTGTAGAATACATGACTGTTACATCATCCAACCCTAGATGGTGAGACCACGTTGCCTGAAACCGCCATGCCTTCCTAATGCCTCTGTCAGAAAGTTAGTAAAAAAGTCAAGGTCTGTCATATATAAGTGTCCTATCAGACAATGTGATTGTCTTTGACAGATTTCTGCTTGCACTAGTGTGCAGTCATCTTATGTTTGCTAAAATTAGCCTCTTCGGTTGACTTGATTCAATTTTTATTCAAAAGACAATTAGTGGAAAAAAGACTGAGCTGTGAAATGTCACTGACTTTTTGGATTTTCTTCTGCTTGAACAGTCTTGTACTTCCACAACAACACTAATATGCAGCATGCTAACAAACCACTACAACGTGGAGTTGAAATTTAAATAAATAAATCTAACATACTTTTTAATTCCCTCCATCTGTGGTAGTTTCATTTACCCCCAAAAAGAAAGTTCATAAGCCTGTTAGCATTGTCATCGTGAGCATGTTAGCATTTAGCTAAAAACAATGATGTGAAGTGTGTAGCGTGCTGGTGAGACGGCTACAGAAATACTTCTCTCTCTCTCCCTCTCACACACACACACACACACACACGTGGTGAAAAGTAACTAAGTACATTTACTCAAGTTCAATTTTGAGGTATCTTTACTTTGATCATTTTATTTCTTTGCTACGTCATACGTTGACTTCACTACATTTGAGAGGCAAACTGTACTTTTTCACTCTACTAGATTTATTTTATAATTTTATTACTTTATTACAATAATTACTACTTTTCAAATCAGATTAATACAAAAAATATAGTATAATAAGATCTCACTGATCTGTGGAGAAAATTCACTACTCAGCAGTAATTCAAATTAAAAGCAAATAGGCTACAATAATATGATGAATATTAAATGTACCATTCTGCATAAGGAGTACTTTTACTTTTAGTACTTTAAGTATGTTTTGATGGTAATACTTTTGTACTTTTACTTAAGTAACATTTTGAATGCAGGACCTTTACTTGTAACAGAGTATTTTTACACCGTTGCATTGCTACTTTTATTTAAGTAAGGGATCCGTGTACTTCTTCCACCACTGACACACAAATTATTAAAATTATTTAGGACATTTCGCTGCTTTTTTTATGAAGTTTAGGTTGGAGTACTCTAAAGTCAGTCTGATTAACAGCTGACACCGCATATATATTACATCATTTCCTGTTAGTAGATGTATGTTGATAAGTTTATTTTGAGTATGCTAAATGCTAAAACAGAACTGTATATAGTACAGACTGGGACAGATGGCATGTGCTGTTACAAACATGATTAAATAGCACTGATCTTGGGGTGGTAGAGCCCATCGTAAAATCCAAAACAACAGAAGCCCTGTGATGGATTTCAAAAGAGAAAACACACACACACACACACACACAAAGTGTCAGTCCAAACCCATTGATCTAAGACAGTATAGTACCACCTCAGCCCCGCTGGAGTTTCTAAAATGCCAGTTTGAGGGCATCCTGACAGCTGGCATCTCTGCGACTGTCTTGCATCATCTGGCATTCACCCAGCCTGCAACAGCTGGAGGGGGAGCAGACTGACAGTCAGAGACATCAAAGATCAAAGAGAAGTAAAGATAGAGGGACAGAGCCCATCTGTCAACCTAAGCAGTTAGATTCTGTTCAGCGCTGTACAGTGGCAGCTGACTGGAGCCTTACGTTAGCTTGGCATAGAATCAACAAGTGCTATCAGCATTCTTCCATGCCAGGTCTAGAAGTAGCTCAACCAGAAGACACCAACAAAAGATGAATTGCTTTAATCTTTTTGTGACTGATTTGCAACATGGGATAAGTGGGCACAAAGGCCAACACTAGCTCAAACATCTTAAATGTATTTACTGAGTCATGTAGGGGAATTTTTACATGTGAGAGGACACATGCGAAGTGAGTCAGTGCTACACACTGATGGGGGTGAAGAGGTGAATGAATGAGCATAAGGAATAAATAAAAAGGGTGAAATTAATGAAATAATTTCATTAATGATGGGAATATCAAGCAATGAAACCAAAAGGCTTTAGTGTAGGAGTACCAGAGCAGAGTGACCTTCCAGCTGGTTATAGTTTTATTTCAGTTTCTTAAGGTAAAAACAACTTTATCACATGCACAGTCCTGCTTCAGTCACACAGAGTGATGATAAAGAGTCTGTGAATGAACTTTGTTCAACTGGCAGTCTACACCTATATGTGTATAGCACTGTATGTGCTTTAGCACGGCACCATTCTAACTTTTAGCCAGGCTTTTTCCTCGCTGTGCTTTAATTATGTTCAATAGATGTTACCGTGTGTTTAGTACAGAGTTGCAGCTTTGCCTTGATGTGCATTCATGCCTGAAATTTACTCCTGCCACCACTGTCTCTTTTAGTCTCATCAGCTATGTGTAGGCATACCCAGTGTGTTCTCGCTGGAAACAGGGGGAAGCAGCTAACCTGGCACTGCTCAGACATGACAAAATCTGTCTACCACCACCTCTAAAAATCTCTAATGCAATACATGCCATACAATACTGAGGGTAAATTTATTTATTCTAATCAAAGACCATAAGTGTAAAAACAGAAATTTGCCATTTAACAGAATGTTTTATCTCATACCATTTCTTGCCTGGAAGCAATTACAAACTGCCAATTATCTCTCAGCCAAAAAAATGGTTTGTAATATCGATTTTCTCATCCAACTCCTCGCCTAAAAGTTAATAAGCTTTTGATAAGCCTTTAATATTTGAATGTTTGTGGTTTCTATGTTGTCATTCATAATGAATGTTATTTATGCCTTGTTGAAATTTGTGTATTTATCCATTTCTGAAGTTCAAAAAATGTTCAAGTTAAGAGAAGGAGCAACACATTCTTCTCATTTAAACATATGTCACTGAACATGAAACCTTGTAGTTTTTATTCACGGCTTCAGTATACGTGTCTTTGTACAGCACACACTGATGTAGTAGCCATCCACCATGCCTGCAGAGTTACTGCAGCCCTGTCGTGCTCTCTAATAGCTGCGTGCTCCAGTCTACTTGCCCTGTCTGTTGTACCCATGCTTCATGGATGTATAACAGCCCTAAAGCTGTGTGCTGCCACCATCATGAAGCACTTGACATCTTCATGTATTTATGACTCTATTAAAAAGCTGCACAAGAGCAGGGGAGGTAGGACTGCTACAGAATTTCATTCCTCCTCCTCCCATTTCTTCATTTCTCTCAGTTATTAGTTCAGATTTATGTAACCACACCCTGATAGGTACTGTAAATGTATGGTTAATATAAAAAATTGAGCTTGTGGTTCTCTCTTTTGTCATTTTTAGATGGCATGCATGTCATTTATCACCAACATTTAATGTATAATGCCTGAATTAGTGCAGGCTGGACTCTGGCTTGAGATGGCTTCTCTTAACCTACTGTTTTAATGAACTGCCTTTATGATATCAGTGAAATGATTTTAGGGAATATTTGAACATTTTTCAAAACAATAATACGAATAGGCCTGCTGTGTATGTGTGTGTGTGTGTGTGTGTGTGTATACACTGAGCCCAAGTACAATGTACCAGATGGTCCGTGCGGTCTTTGTGTCTGCTGCCCACACTGATGTGAAGGAGCCCGACCTGTGCCTCAAAGGCAGAGGAAAATGCAGTTTTACAGGCTCAAAGAGGCAAAGAGGCAAGCTGACTAACAGCCAGCAAACACAGTCCCTGAAAAGTTACTGAGGATGATGACTCTTTCACACAGATGCCAGTGTGTGTCCATAAAATAATCTTTGAGGGTAAAGAAGTCAGCAGTTATGAAATCACAACCCTGACACAAACAGGGTGAGAAATGTGTGAGTGCATATTTTGTGTCTCGGCATGTGTCTTCTGCTTTTTGGCACTCCAAGTTCAATAGGCCTATTTCATCCACCTTTGCAATCATCTCCTCCATTCAAGAAGAAAGTCTGACTACAGAGCATGTCAGCTTACTGCTACGAGCAAAATTACCAGCTGCAACAACATACTGCCTTTTTATTTGGAAAAAATAATGGCCAGTTTTACTTCAATCAGGTGAGGCATCTAAACCTTTTTATTTTTTTATTTCCTGCCTTAAACTGAGTCCCCTGAATAGCCTGGTTTTATGAAAATGACTTTTAGCAAGCAGAAGATTTCTACATTGAACCTACCCTTACAGAAAATCTTTTGATTGCTGCTGAACTACAAATGTTATACGTCACAGAACACCTGAAATATCTTGAGAAGCACATTAACATGGACTGTACTGTACTGTAAATATTATAGAGAATAACAACCGGTTAGAAACTGACTGATCCTCAGAGATACATTAGATGAAAAAAAAAAATAAAAATCGCAGCTGCATCAGCTTGGAATGGAAATTACTGCGTCAGTCTTTCAACAAATGATGCATATTAAGCACACATTTACCATGTACACATTAGGGGTAACACTACCTCTCTCTATGCTGAAATGTGCAACAGTAGCTGATGTTTAGATTAGAAAAGCCATCTCTGAAAAGAAGGTTAAGGCTTAGTAACAAATATAATGTCAGCAAACTTCTGAAGACCCTTCTGAACAACCTCAGTAAGTGCACCCATTATGAAAGCGACTGTCAGGAAAATCCATGGAGGTTACAGCTGCCTATCCACCAGCGTGTTCAATTTGTTTGTCTAAAACACAAAACATAGCCCCATCTTGAAGCAAATTAGTGCCGGAATTGATGCAACTTTGTGGTTGTGTAAGAAAACTTCAAAACTAAAGCCTTAGTAATCTGAGCTGTCACGAAGCAGTGTAATAGACTGCAAACAAAGGGCTATTATTATAAAAGAGCTCAGTATATTGTCATTGTTACTGCTGTGAAAACAGCTGTGTTGACACAAGTTTCATCTATTTCAGTATGTATGCGACAGGAGAAACTCCAAAAACATGCTTTTCCTGTGCTGGCGAGGCCTTTTTACTAATATCCAGTAAACTGACAAAAAAAGGTATTTTTATCTGTAATATCTGAAACGGCACTAGATTGTCATGTTTTTCCCAAACTGCATCTGAATATAGTCAACAGTAAGGGAGAGAAAAGACTGGCCCTACTCAAGCCTTCAATATAATGATGTTTAATTAGAAGACGGAGTGGGCTGTACAAAACAATGGCATCTACAGTCAACACCAAGCTTAAGTCAAACAGAGGAAGTAGCCATTTAGAGATGAGAAGCAGGTGCCGCTATAAGCTCACACATTGTACAGTACGGTCACATCAAGCAGACAAAATTCTCATGATGAGCCACAGGATGAAAACACACACATAGTGTACTGTTGAGAACACACAAATTATATTAAAAGCAGGGATATAATGGCTACGATAGCACCACTGCAATAGGAACTCTGGCCTGAGAAGCCCACGGGCCTCACACAGAGCAGCTCCAAACGCCTGCCAAAACAGATAG
>NW_018128054.1:1089462-1094027 GCF_001952655.1 Monopterus albus | reverse complement strand
AAATCAGAAACATTTAACCCACAGTGTCAGGTTAGATGAGAAACTGTTCAGCTAACTCGGTTTTATAATTTGAATGCCAACAGATGTTCAGAGGAAAAACTGCATTTAGGTTACAAGGTAATGGAACACAGACCAGACCACGTCCCCATGTCATTTAGCCCCACAGTGGATACCTGTCTACTTCAATCAATGAAAAGGCCTTTGGCTATGATGTGACTCTCTCTCTCTCTCTCTCTCTCTCACACACACACACACACACACACACACACACACACACACACACATACACACGCCCGCTCTTTACTTACAAACAAATTAAGACATTGATTGCCTTTCCTTGCACTTAAACTTGTATTGATTTGGCTCAGCTGTCTGAAACTACCTCCGAACTGCATACCTCACATGCACACTTCAACACACACGTGCAAACATTTATGACCAAAATACAACAAAAAGGCAAAGTTTACCCATAGAGATCATGTATAGCACACTGTTGAAAGAGCTGTGACAGCACACCTCAGATCCTCAGATCAACACTAAGTTGCACGTGCGCACTCTCTCTCTCTCACACACAGACACACACACAGAGCTTGATCACAGCTTTGAGGCACACAATCCCTTATGATGTCTGTTGATTCATAGCAGTACATCAATCTTTTATGCCTCTCAGATGTTATGCTCACAAACACACACATATATTTAAAATAATTCCACATGCATACACAAATACTCTCAGGTAAACAGACACACACACATACACACACACTAGTGCCCCTGTGTAATCAGCTGGCTCCACTAGGGCAGAGCCTTGAGTGTGGCTCAGGTGATGAGGAAAAGATAAGCTGATGAGTCTAAACCACCTCAAGAAATTACCTCTTTTCTCTGCTTTATATCCCCTTTGTGTCACTCCTTTTCTGTGTGCTTTCCCTGTACGGCCCCAGATGTGATAAATGAGTCACTTCGACCGTGCGTGCTACAGTCTTAAATCATATGCTCCTTCTTTCCCCAACAGCAGCATCTAAACAACCTTCTCTTGCATGAGGAGAGAATATGGGCACCAAGGACAAAGAGGAACTTATTTCTCTTCATGTCAAATATTGTGTATGGTTGAACTTGACTTCTTCACATTAACTAGCAGCATCCTCATGCTGCAGGCACACTGACCTTGTAAAAAAGTGTGAGTTGAACCCTACACTGGGAAAATGTGAAGAGGAGAGTTTGTTGTGAAATGATTAGGGCTTTGTCCAAAAGCCTCTGGCTGTACTAAGACTGACTTCTGCCAAGGAGATGGTAGAGGAGAGGAAACTAGCAAGTGAGGGGAGCCACATACAGTAGTTAAAGCTCAATTAAGCAATACCTGCAATTAACACTTAATGTCCTGGAAGGGCTACTAAAGCAGATCCCACTGAGAATCAATACTCAAGTTAGAGGGTTTCTGCAGCTATTAGCTCTTTGTCTTAGGTTTTCTAGACATGCATTAGATACAAAAGGTCGCTGTGCATTTCTGCTGGATGTGGAGCTAATACAAGAGAAGGGGTTACTTACACATGAACCATGTAAAGTCTTATAAATTATTAAAGTATAATAAGCTGTTTGGAAGCTAAAAAAAATCATTATATCTACCTTTAAGAATAAAAAAAAGGAGAAACAGGATGGAACAGCAGAAAAAACACTTATTTGAGCTACTGCAGTGACAGTAACAGTGACTGTACACAAAAAAATGTTTTTATAAACATCTCAACAACTATGAACATCGTTTGGTCTGTCAGGTATGACACGGTGACCAAAATATAATCACTATCATTTATTTTTGAATCAGTATTTTGATACTCTAACATGGTCAAACATTTAGGGTCACCTCTGGATCCACCTACAGCTCCACTACGTACCAGTAGCAGTGACAGAAATGTGTCCTCTGCTGTGTAGTCTACTTTTAACCTGAATTCTGCATAAAAAAAATAAAAAAAAAGTTTTGTAACCACTGTCATTAGCTTCTGAAAAACCATTTTCCACCATTCTTACTGGTATCATGTCTTAATCTATAAAATATGAAACTGCACTCACATCGTCCCTGCTTTTTTTAAACTCTGCCTTCTCCCCTTACTGACAGAGGGTGGCGAGGAAAAAAGAGACAGTGTGTCACTAATATCTTTACTGTGTATGCAGCACAGTTCACCGAGTCACAAAGATGTCCTGTGTGGGGCCTCTCTCCGTAACAAAGAAAAGTTACCCTGTTCAGCCATGCCTCCCTGTCTGCTGGTAATTACAGCTCCATTGGCTGAATCATTAGAGTAATTTACTTACAAAGTGCTCTCTACTCTGCTTTGAAGAATCAAACTGCCCCACCATTTCCCTCCGGCATTGGACCAGCACGCTCACATTTCAACCCAGTCGATATGAATGATCATCTTATTTTACTGTCCAATAGCACCGAGCTTTGAAGTTCTCTGCACTCAGGTATAGCATAGATACTCCCAGGACCCGCACTGTGTCTATAGAGCCTGTTTGTATCGATGTACCAGTAGTGGCAGAGAGGATGCACGCTCACAACTGTGCACACATCTTTCTTTATATCATAGCCATTCATTTTTTGGCATTAAACATTAACTTCTTTGTATGGCCAGATTTAAAACTTAAGGTTGTTTTGTTTGTTTGTTTGTTTTTTTATTTTAAAGAGAAAATGGACCAGAACCAAAAAGTACTGCTGCAGGTCTTCAAACTTTTCGTTGAAGCAAACTAATCCATCAACACAGGCACTGGAAGGAACTGGACGATGCGACACAATGTGCGGTTTTGACTGATCCTTTTACTTCAGTATGTCTTTTACTTTCTGCTCCTGATCATTTAGTTTTTAGTGTTATTTAATCACTATTAGCAACCCTTTTTTTTTTTTACCTCAAGTATAAAAGTGTGCTTACTTGTGGTGATATGTGCTCTATTACCAATGCTTGTAATTTCACATTTATTCCATGTGTGCAGACTAAAAAAAAGACCCCAGCAGCCACAGGTTAAACGAAAAAGCTGGCAGGAAGGCTGCAGTTTATATATCAATTTGTGTTAAGATTAGAATCACCCAACCAGACGTAGAGGAACAGGATAATTGATAAGCTGGGTGTTAATCATATGGAACAAATTAACCCCGTCTGTGTGGAATATGGCATTTACCAGTAAATTATTTTGTCAATTAATCAAATACCAGCCAGGGGAAAGGAAATGGCAGGTGTTGCCTGATAAAAGGTTTCACTTGTGGAAAGACATGATGGATATCAGGAGGTAGGTGGAGAATTTCCATACAGGCACTGAGACTGCTGAGCTGTGCTACGCGCATCATTTTCACCTTGTTCTACTTTCTGTTTCTTTCTCATACCATCCTTTCTACCTTCATTCTTTCTCATCACCTCTATAGATCCTGTTACTGATCAGTTTGTGCTAAATAATTTTACACCATTCCCTTTTCCACCTCACCAGTCTCCCCCTACCTCTCCCTCCTCTCTCAGGTATTGGTTCAGAGTGTGGCACCCGCTGGCAACACAGCCACCATCACCATCCATTTTCACCAAACTCATTGTTCCAGGGGAGGAAGGAGGGCAACGCCGTGCCTCAGAGGACAGCTGTGTGTGGCTCCATGTTCAGACAGGGGTCTCTCTCTTTGGCTTTATCAGAAACGGTTTTCCAGACAAGTGGGCCTACACAGAACATGCACCTGTGGAAGGGTGGCACATTCCCAGCACTTGTGGGGAAAAGATCACTAGACAGATCCTGCTGTTTATTATTATAATACCACCATACACATGGTATAAATGACAAATTTATAAGCAGCTGTTTCATTGAAAAACGGTAGATCTGGCATAAAAACTATGCTACTAAATAATACTTAAACAGCTGTTTAATTGGTGGAAGTGGAAGTCGTTAGTGTGTGTACAGAGGGGTGAAGTGTATTTATTTACTTATTTATTTTCAGTTTCAGGAGCAATAAAAGAAATGTGACTTTATGGAAGGCTATGTCAAAAGCTGTGAGCACCCTCTAGTGTTTAAAGCACACATACAGTCATCTTTCTTTAGTATTGTGAGGACACATCAATATAATGTATTTCCTAACAATAACAAGCAGAACTAAATATCTATCCCCAATAATTGTCCTAACCTAAACCGAATTCTACCCTCAACATTAAAATCAAGTTTTAAACCTTCAAAAAGCATTTGGAAGTCATGAGGACCAGCTAAAGTGTCCTCACAGTGATGGCATCAAAATGCATCCTGCAATGTAGTAAAACCATGTACACACACACACACACACACCCCTCTGTAATAAAAAAAAAAAAGAGAGAGATCGCAGATGCCACCCTCAACATCATTTGGATAATAACAGTAATTTCTGTGATCTAAGGGACAAAGCCTTTATTTTCTGGACACCTGACATCCTGCCAGACATTGTTTGTAATAAAAGTATTTCAATCTCAGCAGATGAATTCAAATATGCTTTGGGCAACAGTTACAAAAGACAATGCAGCATCATAATGAGACACCTGTCATGAAGATGGCAAAACACCTACAGACCCCTCCCC
>NW_018128054.1:1070485-1089440 GCF_001952655.1 Monopterus albus | reverse complement strand
ACTAGACTGTACAAACACAACTCACTGCACAACTAGACTGATTATTGTAGAATTATATGAGTGAGTGAGGACGTAACGGTGAATGTCAGGCTGAGTCCAGCTCAAATTACTGTCAAGCAACTAATTTCCCAACTGCCTTTGTTTTGTCTCTTCTGTTGCTTTTCTTTCTTACTCTCACTTATAAACACCTGTGTATAAGCAATCACGCTCATCTAATAAAACACTCATGTACTATACATGCACACACCACAGTTTTATAATGAGCCTACCTGTTTTTTTCCTGTTTTGTCCTCACCTTGACAGACCCACTGTCACAGTGCTAAACAACACTGAATATACATTTCTGAACAGAAATGATTTCCTCCACCTACACAACCTGCCCTATCACATTCCAACCACATCACCCATAGTTTTCACCATTCTCACTTTTCTGCTTTCAATTTATTCTGGCAGACATAAATATTAATGAGTTGTATTCTGTAAAGTATTCATACGCAGCTCATACAAAGATGTCATGTTTACTCATATATACTACACACACACACACACACACACACACACACACACACACACACACAGGTAAGTTATAATTCACTTAGGAGCACATGAAATAAGAAATGTTATCATTTGACTTATCACCTGCCTGAATCCAATCACTGCCAGTAATAAGATATTATGCAGATTGGCCGACCTTTCCCACAAGCCCCTGCATCAAGTGTCTCAGAAACAACCTGTGAACATTCCACATAAATGCAACAATAATAAAAGAAATGAGCAATATGTGGGGAATCACACAGGCTCCATGTGCCGACCTGGAGCTGCTTTGTGGTCAGAAGCTTGCCTTTTATAGGTATCAAGAAAAAAAAAGTCACAATCATTTGAACTACTGTATTGTCCATGTCACAAAAGCTTCATTTAATATGCATCCATGTAAAAGGTTACCAAAAACGCTCTTTCTGGGAAACATATTTCTTCATTACAATGAACACAACCACAACCAGGAGTTTTAAGAAACTGATAATTTACATACAATCTTTCCCACAGCTCCCACCCAGATTCTCCATTGTCTTGCTGTTTGTCCTCTCACAAAGCAGCCAAGACAGGCTCTGTCACTTTAGGTAATAAAAGGTGATCTGCAGTGTTTGATCCAATTATAGCAGTCTGGATGACATAAAGCAGCAGACAGAGGGCCTGCAAAGAAAAGGAAAAAGAGGAGAAAGAAGACACAAAACAACCACTGTGTACCTCAGTTTGCTTTTTCATGTGCATGGATCACCTGTCATGCTTGGACATGTATGTAGCAGCTATTGTGTGCAACCATGTAGTTTCTGTCCACTCTGAGTACTGCATTTAACTAGTACCTCCTTAAGCCCTCCAGTGCTCTTGGTCTATAGCCTCTGCATCCACAGCCTATTAGCCCAAACAGGCCCCATCGCCCTGCTCACCAAGCATGAGATGGACCCTCTGAAACACAAATTGTCTACACCACTTACAGCATCTCCAGCAGAGAGCAAACATGACTGCCATTTAATTGGCAAGACCCTCAGCATGGGACAAGCCTCAGGATAGAGTGCCCACTGTTCAGCTAATAGAAAAGTAATTGAGGAGACAGAACAAAAGGAGAGGTGAATGACAGAGGAAAGGTGGATGAAGTGACAGAGGAGACAGGAGTCAAGGTAAAGGGGGCAGAGTGACGCTGTTAGAAGCTCATTTTCCACCAAATCCCATTATTATTTTTCACAGAGAAAATTAAAGCCTTCTCTCATTAGGTGCTGGAAGGAGGTGACCGAGTAATAGAGTGTTTGCTTGCGTGTAACCAATTTAATAAACAGACTAAAGCTACTTTCACATTAAATGCTGAAGTGACTCAAATCTGATTATTTTCTCTCCAAGTGACTCAGATCTGATCTTGTCACGGATGTGTAGACAAAACCAAATTGGATTTTTTTTTTTTTTTTTTTCAAATTTCCATATGTGGTCCTAAATCCAATTCATATCTAATATTTGACGCTGTCAGAACAGAATTTATCAGTCAATCTACTACCAGGAAAAAACAATCAGAGCAGAGCTGGACTTCACTGTCTGATACCCCCATTCATTCAGGGAGCACGAGACGATAATATGAGAGGAGCATGAAAAAGAAACAAAGCACAAGATGCAAAAAATGCAATCAGTACTATATATTGGCAATTCAACAGCATGAAGCAAGTCAAATAAATCATCCACTAAAAATGATCATTAAAGCTATTATATAGCTGTGTTGTCATGCAACTGTGATGTAGGTCCCTGCACTTTCTGACAAGCTAGTGCAATTCAAAATGTAAAAGTGGTGATATATCAACCCCTGGAGTAATACTGTACATATAGGCCTGCTGTTTGCAGCGAGCCTGCAAATCTTAGAACAGAACAGCAGGGGTCAGTGCAAGACTAAACTATTCTCTGGATCCTCTGACTTTATCTGGCTTTTCACATTGATTTTTTTAACTTGCAGATTTATGCATTCTCAATCACACAGGCGTTCTTCGGGCAAAAGTGCACAAATATGTTTGCATAATACAAACACAGAAATTAGTCTTAGGTTAAAAAGACCAGATTTACAGTAGTCTCTACTCTACAAACACCATCCATCAACACATCAGGACATCATGTGCAAAAACTCACAACGCTAAATGAAAAGATTCGACTTGGATATGATGCCCAGGACATCATGTGCAAAAACTCACAACACTAAATGAAAAGATTTGATTTGGATATAATGCTATGTATTGCCCTGCTCACGTACAACTGTTACACAAGCAATGAAAAAGGAAAACACACACACACACACACACACACACACACCACACAGTGAGAGTTTTATAATCTCTTAATCTTTCTAGCAAGAATCAGGATCGTTGTGTCGTGCAGAGGGGAAAGTAGAAGTGCTTAAGCCCAGGTGTGTGTGCACATATCTTATGTCAAGGTGTGAACAAACGTCTGTTTGCTACCATTGTTGTGAGGACATTTTGGCATCCTGAGGACGTTTTAGGTGGACAAATTGAGGGTTAGGACTTGGTTTAGGCTTAGAATTAGTGTGAGGTTTAGGGGTAGGCATTTAGTTAGTAATGGTTTCAGTTAGCCTATGGGGCTAGGGAATCCATTATTTGCTCACTATGACTTATGGGTAATTTTCTATTTTAGTTTTAGTGTTTTCTGTGGCTGCACTGTACTTTGTGTTTTTTTTTTTATACAAGTTGAATGTTATTTTAAATGACTGTTTGTATTGATCAGGACACTCTTGTAAAAGGAATTTTTAATCTCAGCGAGGTTCTCCTGGTAAAATTAAGGTTAAATTAAATAAAATAAAAAATTTTAATGTCAGCGAGAGTCCTCATAACTGCAGAAACATGTTTGTATAGAGCCATTTTCAGCCATGGTACGCCTAACATTGCTGACTTCATCAAGATGTTAAGGGACAGCTTTCTCTTAGTCAGACATCGTTGACCTTTACATTAACATTCCTCATGACATCACTTAGACATAACCACAACCTTGACAATGACAGCAATGGGACACACACAGTATTTGCTATTTGCATGACATCATTGTGATCTTATGTGTGCCTATCCATTAATGTGACTACATGTAATTCAGATTTGCAGAAAGACAGACTAGTATAAAACTCCAAACTGCTATTACCAGTCCCTGCTCTTTATTCTGTATTTCATTCACTCCTTGGTGGCCTTGCTATCTGCAGTCTTTTCAGCTGGCACTGCCAGCTCCAGGTGGAAGTTTGAGCACAAGGACTCTGGCTAAAAGTAAGGACAAATGAATTCAAACGGAAGACTGTTTAGAAATTTACAGTCCATCTTCTCAAATCCCATAACAGCCCATGTGATTGCTTCCTCGGGACAGTCCTTTTACCACTGTACACATCTCCACTATTACTCTGTAGCGGTTACAGCAGCCATGACTTAATTATCTTCATAATAACACTATTCCGGTTTATAACCCTGCTGTGGTAAACCAGCCAACATGTGTATATGACCGTCATCCCATTAATAATTGATATATTCTGTATCTAAGAATACCCTAATACATGGGAAAATGTATTAAATGAAATGTCCATTTCAGACTTCACATATTTCCATCCAGACACCACATGCTTGAATAATGTAGAGCATCTTATTAGCTCATTAAGTATTTCATTGCAGGGTCTCACAGGACATAGGCATATTTAGCATTTTATTATCTAGCGTGCATGCTTTGTAAGCAGATATTTCTCGAGTGCCCCCATGTCTCCATGTGACTGAGTATTTGGCAGGGATGCTGTGAGACCTCACCCAAATCTTAGCTGGGGGCGATGAGATGCTGCAATAATAATAATGCCTTTTACGTGTCTTGCTTGTGCACTAATTCGACAAAAAGGGATCTTAACCCCACAGTCTTTATATGGGGAAAAAAAAAGTTAAATTTAAATGTGTCCCTCAGTTCAAATAAGTCCAAAAAGAACGGCTAGTCTCCGCAAGGTCTCACTGTCTACATTTTAACAAATCACCCACATGATGGAGGGAAATGTATTTGAATTTTTATTTTATGAGTGTGCAACGGAGGACAAATTCATGACGATCACTTAAAAGTCAATTTGCCCACATTCACCCAAATAATTGCATCTGATCCGTTGTATAGCACCACATAAATCTGTTTAAACTAATTCACCAAATTCAAATGAGGAAAACAATGTTTGCCTTTGAGTTGTTGGAAATCAAGTCAAGTGTTTATTGCAAAGCAAGAACTAGGTAAAACTTACTTCCAAGAGAGGGATTGAAATGAGCACAGAAACTGCATGACACAATATTAAAACAAAAAGTGACCCGTGTGTGTGTGTGCGCACAGAAATCGAAGGGGTTTTGAGGCATTGAAATCATGTCTGCATCGAGGCCTTTGGTTCTTTTAGCCAGAGATGGTTGTGTTGCCATGGAAACGCCTGTTGAACGAGGGTTGTATGAATCTTTCAGCAACCCCCTTTTTCTTCCAAGCCCTTTGGGATCTTTTCATAACCCACACAACACATGAAACTTCTCATGGCGGGGAGGGTTTCCAGTCGCCACTAAATTGGTCAAAGGCACTTCACAGTTCATCACTACAGAGGCTCAGTGTTGTTTCACCAAAACAAACAAACAAAAAAAAAGGTATCAGAATGGATAAATATGATGTCTGAAACAAAACACTTTAGTACAACACCATGTACAAACATAGTGCGTCTACAAGCAAACATCATGCATGCTAAAACGATGTTTGTTCACAGCTGGAGAGGCAGAAGCAAGCACAGCGGCGACCTTCTCTTTTACTCTCTCGGACTCTTTCAGCCGACCATGAGCGCTGTGTTAATAACAAGCTTGTCAACAAATGCACTTTCCTTTATCTCACGTCCTTGTACTGAGACAAAAGAGAAGGAAAAAACAAAGAGCTGTAGTGGACTAAAAACTTTTATGTACTCTTCTTTCTTTGCACTATATTTCCTCATATATAAAGTTTATCATTTGGTTATGAGAAATTCTAAGCTGTGGATAGATTAAATCGATCCCATATGGACAACAATTTACAGTATATTGAAGAGCAAATGAAATTTAATAAGGGCTTTGAGAAGCAATTCAGTAGTTAGTGATATGACTGTGATGAGAATACAGACTCGAATGCTAATCAATATTTCAGTTCTGTGTAAAGATGAGGAATAGTGATGGAAACTTTCAGACGAACACTAGAGGTCCCAAGGTTGTCAAGCATGCACAGCAGACCTTGCCATTGCAGCCTGGTACTTCAGGCTGTTGCACCTTTAGCATGAATGATTAAATCCACTTCAGCTTTTATGCATCTTGAAGGGGAGACAAAGTGTTGTGGCTCATCAGGACCACATCCAAGCATACTTTGATACAGATGGTGACGCGCTGCTACTGTAGCTTTTATCTAAGTCCTCTGAATCCACCACTCTTTGTCGACACCAACATATGTATTAGTCAAGTGCATGTGGCTTCATTCAGCTACAAGCACTTTGAAACAAGTCTGCTTAGGACGGCATTTCTTTACACTACAGTCAAACATAGCAGGCTCTGACAGTACTGATTTGGCACTATGTGGAGTCTTGTGTTGAAAATGTTTTATTATACGTTATAACAGTGTGTTGTGTTTACTGGTGGAGCAGAGATCATGCAGAGTTGCTTCTGAACAGCTGTGCATGAATATGCTGAGCCTTATGTGACAAAGAACGATTAGCAAATTGTGGTTTGCTCGGTGTGGAGAGATATAGTGACCACACACCTCATCCACATGAAGCTGTTCTCCTTTTGGATGAAACCAGGTACAGTTGACTTCGACCTGCTGCTTCCGGATATCCCGACCTGGGCGTGCTGAGAATCTTCACAAACACACCCTAATCACGATTTCAGAGGTTTTTATAATGAACAGTGAAATGTTTACCAGAGCCACGGCTCAGCTGGTTTGTACGTCTTGCCTCCAGGCACAGCATTCTGGGAAATTCAATTTTCCTTTCATCAAAAAAAAAGCAAGATTTCATTTTGTAGGACGACTGCACTCAGTAGATAAGACACTTCAAGATCAAACTCTGTTGAAGAGACCCACTGCTCCTCTTTTTTGCCTTTGTGGGTTTTCATTCAGTATTGCCTCAAGTGGCAATACTTCAGTGGCATTCGAGGTGGTAGACGTCTTTGGCTTTAACAATACCTGCATTTTTGCTATAGTTTTTGCTGGCAAACCTAGCTTGTACTGCTGTAATAGATGATTTTAATTAGTAAATAAAGAACAAAAGGTGTTTTTTTTTATACATAAGATACCTGTAATGTTAACAGGTCACCCAGGAACCACAACGATCAAAAACATTTTATGTAAGCGTAAGCATGCAAAAGTTTGCTTTTACAAACTATAAAATGTCTATGTACTTCAGGGAGAAAACATAAAACATCTAGCAAGGTCAGAATTACTTATGTCAGCAGTTACAATATAAACTTTTATAAATACACAGTGCAAGGGCAACAGGACCTGCCAGGCACTACACAAATAGTGTGTACTAAAGGGTGTTCATGAGCAAAACCTATGAAAAGCTATTCAAAATGTTCACAAAGGTTCTTTGTTACTAGCATGTTACCAATCGGTGATGTGGCCGATTATCACGTGCTGTTAACTATATTAGTTCTATTCCATTTTCACTTAATTTCAGAACACTGCCAGGATAAGCGCTCTAATTAATCAACAGATACTAAGAGGTGACACTAAAGGGAGTAATGAATGAAACAGTAGAGACGAGAGGAAAAAAAAAAAGGTGTTGACGAGCTTCTGCTAAGCTCAATTTAACAGGTCACCTTGTCTGACCAATGACTGAGTTAATTAATGACGTTTAAAAATCACTTTGAAGCTATTTTACAATCAGCATTTTTTGTGATAAAGATTACAAAGAGATTAATCGATCTTTTGAGCGAACTGATCAACAGGAAAAGTCAAGGTCACCAACCTGCAGCCTAAAGAGGCAGACTTCTCTCTCTAGGACAGAACACAGGACATTATACTACCCAAAAAGCAAAAGATGATGTTCTTAATTATTATGCCATTGTCATGCGAGTAATACTTGGCTCTTTTAATACTAAGAAGTGTATTATAATTATTAACGAAGGGGTGGCTGTGACACAGGAGGTAGAGCAGTTGTCTCCTAAGCAGAAGATGGTTAGGGTTCGATTCCCAGTCTCTCCAGTCCACAACGTGTCCTTGGGCAAGACACTGAACCCTGAGTTGCCCTTGGTGGCCTGGCAGTGACTGGGACAGCGCTGCCACCAGTGAGAAATTTCCCCACATGGGACCATGATTATATTATTAATGAGCAGCGTATTACAATGTGCACCTCATCTATTACATCGTCTTACGACAGACTGAAGAAGCGGGCGAGAGGAATTAGGAGTGGGAGAATCCCCAAGGAGCCTCCCGTGTGAGCAGAGAACACAGCAGAAGATGAATGCAGTTTCTCTAATTAAAGCGAATGACGGCTGATCATGATCACGACAAGCCATCCATCACAGACTGTAGGCCTAATGAACTATTATCCCTGCATGTGCCAAACATCAAGAGACTGCAGCAGCTAGATTTTTTTTCCCCCCCATCACTCAACTGCACTTTAGTGGGAAGAAAGACATTTTCAGTTCCTGCCCATGAAGACTGTGTAACTGAAAACAAATATGTACGTACATGTGAAATGAATAAAAATGCTTGAAGAATAAAAAGATACAGTAGAAAGCAGCATTGTAGTACTTGACCTCAGGACTCAGACTCAACTCCTGATTTGCAGGTCGTGACTTGAGCACTGACTGTATTTGTAGTACTTGACCTCAGGACTCAGACTCGACTCCTGATTTGCAGGTCGTGACTTGGACTTGAGCACTGACTGCATTCGGACTCAGAAGTTGAAGACAAGAACTTTGACTTTTTTTGTTTTTTTTTTTGTAATCGCCATAATAATTTGGCATAAAATATTGAGACTGATATTCACACTGTTCACTTCTAAGTACTTTGTGTGTGCGCTTAAAAATAATTTGTTTGGCTTTTGTGTCACACACAACAAGTAAACTACTTTTAAAATGAGCGCTGTTGTCAGTTGTGTTTAATGTAGGCCTTGATGACTTGCGTAATAGGGATTTGTCTTATATGCGATTCCGATTATTCTTTGGTGACTGGAACTTGACTCAACGCTGGGGACTCAAAACTCCACTCAGACTCAATGTTTACACTGGTATCAAGTGATTACGCCCCATAAGCTACTATGATTAGCTTCAAATGTGGTAAAGGAACAGCTAATCAGTTTATTGAGTAGCCATGAAAAGACAAGCTCTCCCCACACTGCAACTTGTGTCCTTTATCAACATCTGGCATTTTTCTATCCAGACCATCACGTGACAAAGAAGATGGTGAGGTCAGTGTGCGGTATTCTTTCCCCCATAGACATCACATCACTAGGCAGACTTTAGTTTCAAAGATGCTGCTAATTTTACAGTATGTATACTCTGACCAAACTGACTTTGATGCCAAGGCCTTTGGAAATCAATGATTTTTGAGATTTCTGTACAAGGAACAAGGCACAAGTGAGTTTAACAAGTGTTTTACACTGATTTAAACATGGCACAACACATTTCTATGACTAGTTTTAACATTTCTTACACTTCTCTACAGTTTGGAAAAAGAGATGTGCTTGCTGAAAGTCAAAAAGTCAAATAGCTGACAAAAGATTAAATTGGCCTTCAGCACAACGCATCTAAAGCCCCAGGGGCGATGGATGTGTAACACACACACGCCTCTGGGCATTTTAATATTTTGAAATATTACTAGAATAATAACAACTTACACAAAACTTGATTATCAAACTTAACATTGACATTCTGCAGAGCCGACACATCCATGTATGCAGCAGAGAATCATTAGAGTTGTGTGCTGAATGATATGAGCTGCAAATTTGTGTACACATAAATATAGTATTACTTTACATTATGTACAGGGTATCCTTGGGCTGCAGCAGATGCTGTAACAGGCAACAACAAAGCCCAACAACTCATCTACTGCCTTCCTTTGTCACAAAATTATGAAAGCTATTTCATGAACTTGACAAAGGTTTACTCTTTCACTAATTCCAAGTCTGGCATTTCTCATCTTCAACACTCCCACTGGAGTGTTCATGAACTCAGCACAAGCAGCATCCTGTTTGTTTTCAGCACCTTCCTCTTGAAGTGCTCATGACACACTCTATGCACTCTGTTCAAGGATATAGTTGCAACAGGGAGCTCAAATATTGATAGCAGTCATCAATGGTTTAATATTGAGCATGCAAACCTGAAAACTATCTCCCTCATCAAACTGCTGTAAAAAAAACCTTTATACCATCTTCTTTATACTTACAGTATGTCGCAGTGAGTGTGATCATCATCATTTATTCTTATTCTCATTGTTTGTTTCTATTCCTGTTGCCTTACAAGACATCGAGAACCTCTGTACCAGAGTCAAGTTTCTGTATGTTCAAACAAACCTGGCAATTAACGACTATTCTGATTACTGACACTGCCTCTTCTCCTTGCAGCTGCTCTATGGAACAATCCAAACTGCTCAAAAAACTGAGAACACACAAACATCACAGTGTAACACCAACTCACTTAAACTTCAAGGAATTCAATCTGTCCATTTAGGAGGCACAGGTGATTGTGAATGAGTGAGAAGAGGTGCAATGGAGAGGCAAAAGCAAGACAACCCCCTAAAAGGAAATGGTTTTGAATGCAGTGGCCACAGACAGATGTTCTGTCCTTATCCTCCCTGACTGATTCTTCTCCAGTTTTGTGTTTTGCTAGTGTCCTTGTCACTACTGTTGGCATGAGGCAGTACCTGCAGCCCACATACATATGTGCAGTCCCAGCACAGTCTCAAGAGCATGTGGGAGATACTAGGAGGCCAGCCGTTACACCAGGAGAGCTGGACAGGGTCGCAGAAGGGCAACAACCTGGGAGGAGGACCAGAATCTGTTCCTTTGTGCAAGGAGGAGCAGGAGGAGCACTGTGACGGCCTTACTGGTGTGCATGTTTCTGACCAAACTGTCAGAGACAGACTCCATGAGGGTGGCATGAAGGCCCGACGTCCTCTAGTATGACCTGTGCTCACAGCCCAGCACCGTGCACCTCAATTGGCATTTACCAGAGGACGCTAGAAAATTTGCAGGTCTGCCATTGGCTCACAGATGAGAGCAGGTTCACACTGAGCACATGACAGTTGTGAAAGAGCCTGGAGATGCCGTGATGAACGTTATGCTGCCTGTAACATCATCGAGTGTGACCGGTTTGGTCAGTGATGGTCTGGGGAGGTTTATCCTTGGTGGGCCGCATAGACCTCCATGCCATAGCCAGAGGTTACTCTGACTGCTGTGAGGTACCAGGATGAAATCCCCAGAGCGGTGGTCAGACCTTACGCTGGAGCAGCGGGCCCCAAGTTCCTCCTGGCGCAGGACAATGCAATGTCTCATGTGGCTAGAGTGTGTAGGCAGCTCCTGCATGACGAAGACATTGATGCCACTGACTTGGCCTCATGTCCTCCTGACCTAAAGCCAGTTGGGCACCTATGGAACATTATGTATTGGTGCATCCGATGCCACCAAATACCACCACAGGCTGTCCAGGAGCTCACTGATGCCCTGATCCAGGTCTGGGAGGGGAGACACCAGGAGACCAGCTGCCGACTCACCAGGAGCATGTCCAGACATTGTCAGGAGTGCATACAGACACGCGGGGGCCATACACACTTCTGAGTCACATTATGTTGCCATGATGAAATTCACAACTTGGATGAGCCTGTGATTTCAATTTTTCACTTCGATTTCCAGTGTGATTTTGAATCCAGCCCTCCACGAGTTAATGATTTTGATTTCCATTGACCATAATATCATTTTGTTCTGAACAAATCATACAATGTACATTAGTAAAGGTTTTCAACTCAAATAATTTGGTCATCAAGTTCTGATATGTGATTTAAGTGTTCCCTTCATTTTTTTTTGACCAGTATATTTTTTATGTCAGATTTCATTTACTCACTTGAAGGGATGTTTCAAACCGATTTCACATTCCTTTCAATTTAAAAGATAACCCGGCAGCATATAAACGTGCCATGCTGCTCCAAAGCATTTTTCAGTGTGGCTATGTTTTCTCAAACTGTTAAACAGAGATGATTATGCACTTAGTAATTTTCTTCACTCCATGTAACAGCCCTCTAAAGACATCTCCCACACACTCTTCCTCTTTCTAACCTGGCACTCATGCTGAATTCACAACACACCTCTTCATTACTGAAACTGAAGCTGACATCCAGTTGCAGTGAAACAAAACAAATTAATTTAGACACTCAGATGGACTGACAGTCGGATTACTCCTACTTTCACACATGCTCCACTCATTAATAAAAAAATTGGTCATCAGGTTCAGTCTACTGATTCCAGGCAGTGTAATAATATACAGCATCAACTAACTTCACTAACATTTTCCTTCCTCCACACAGTGGCCGAGGCTGTGGTTTTAGATCCGTGAACCTAATGGCTTTAACACAAAAAGCATTGCACACTACAACAGATCAGTGCCTGCAGGCTGCAGTGTCATCCACATCACAATCCATCACTGTGACATACAAATTCCATTAGTCCATTTTTAATCTCTGCCCATTTTCATTTTTTCCTCCATATTATATGGATTTAGTTTGTGGTGCATCCCAAATATGCATTGACTAGAACTGATTATACATTTAGGGCCTATGCTCTTGCAAAAGCACTGAGTAACACAGGGGAAGAAATTGTTTTTTAAAAAAAGTTATTTTTGCAGGAATACTAAATAAGCTTTTCAAACCATGGCCAAAACTGTTCATCACAACTTTTTTGGCTTAGCTAGAGCAAAGACAGCTACTAGATCATGGCTGCTAGAGAAAGGATTATGCTTACTCTTGACTTGTAATCATGCACAGGCTGATACTGTAGCTTGTTCAGTTCAGCACTCCAGGGCCCAGATGCATATGGCCATGTTCAGACCGAACCAGGCCAGCAATGCAGCAGTGGTGCCAAAACAGAGATCCAGCAAAAAACCCACAGGACTGTCGAGCAAAAAATTGAACTAGACACGGATTATGCCAAAGCACAGCACAACACATTTCCAAAATACAATACATTTAAACACACGGTCCTGGTACAAACATAAATTGTATGGTTCTGCCATTGACTGTATACAATACAGATGCCACGAACAGCTCCCAGAAGTGA
The DNA here is from genome assembly GCF_001952655.1 of Monopterus albus. Lineage (NCBI taxonomy): Eukaryota > Metazoa > Chordata > Actinopteri > Synbranchiformes > Synbranchidae > Monopterus > Monopterus albus. The sequence goes on along the minus strand of NW_018128054.1, from coordinate 1,076,632 downwards.
ATCCACTGTGACTCGATCGCCCCCTGGTGGCTGGTTGTAATATAGGTCACAGATCCAACCTCTTCCATGTTAGTAGATGGGACTTGAGCAAGGCAAACTAAAAACTCAAAGCATTAATCAAATACATTTTTCCCAGAGGTGATTTTGGTAGATATTATCATACTGGTGTGTGTACAAGTGGTCATTTTTCTGTTAAGTTAGTTGTTAATAAGTTGGTTAAAAAGATGTGCATTTCAGATGATTTGACAGCTTTCACTGGCAGCCTGATGCTGTCCCTCCACTTCTGGTCACTACTGCACAGAATGTGGTTGCAAAAAAGCAAGATGGCAGCTGTCGTATTCATGATAATATTTTTGCACAGTGGAGGGAAGTGGTGACAGGTTGACCATATTTATATGGTCAGGTTCCACTGTTTATCTAACGATTGTCACAATGAAAGACATACAGTCATAGTTGGTGCCATGATAACTTTATAAAGCTGTAAACCTCTGTGGAGTGTGTTGGTGTCTGATAAGCCTTCATCTGTAACCCAAACAGAGTTCCTGCACTGTATTTCATTTGTTTTGCCAACACCTTGTTGTTGTTTGAAAGCAGTCTAAATGCCTGCTAAAACTGATTTCAACTCCTGTAATTAGCTATAAATCAACATACACACACTCTTAATCATCTTGCATATCAATACCTCTGCATTCTAAATCAATTCTAATGAAAAGAACAGCAAAATAATTAGCGCAATTTCAGGTCTTAGTGATTACATGCACCCACTATGCATGGCTGTATTTCCTTTAATCATGGAGCTATAAACTGTTATTGGCAGTAACATCTCAATCATCACTATCAAACATCAGAGAGGAAATCAGTGATTTAGTTTATAGCGCTCACTGAAAGTAATGAAACTTTCACTTCACGCCACATCACGTCTGAACTGTGTGAGGAGTTCGGTTTGTCTGTCTCTTTGTCCATCTGACCCTCTGTTTAACTATGATACCACTATGTTCTGTATGTGAGCGACCATGTGGCAGCCACTAGGATTATTTTTGATCCTTAAAGATGATTGAAAATTCCATTTGAAATTATCTGTTGAATTTAAAATTGCCTTTGCCAATAGACCCCACTGCGTTTAATAAAAGCGAAGCAGCTCTTTTGAGATGTTGTTTTGGTGCCTTTCGAAGGTGGTTTGATAACCCTCTTGAGAGCACAACACAAAAACACACATTCATTTTTATGGTTTTGCCAAAGCTGGCTTACAGGTTCCTCACACAGCTGCCTTCCTCTAGACAGCATTCGAATCAGACTCCAAGAGAGGCAAGCTTGGATGTGGTGGGGGTGGATGTGCTGAGGGATAGATGTGTGTAATGCATAGTGAAAGTATTTCCCCTGGATTCCTCTGACAGCTGGAGCTCGCTGTCAGACTGCAGCACTACAGTGAGCTGGAGAAGAAACTCTACCAAGTCTTGATAAAAATCGCATCACAGAACTTTTCTTTAGTTTTGAAAGTTGAGGGGGGGAAAAAAATGTTGCTCTTACATGTAACTCTTACAGCAAGCGAGAGAAACATACACTGAATAAAATACAACTGTATAGAGCTGCACCGCTGCTGTACTTCAGTATCTCCTTTGTGTTTTGTTCAATTTAGACTTTTGAAAGACACCCACATAAGATGTAATGGGCTGATACTTTGTTATATACTGCAGCAATAAAATTTCCCCAATTCACTGCAGACCCACACTGAGCAATCACGTTGACAGTACAAGGAGGGGTAAGGCTGAACGAACATAGCTTGAAGGTTAAACACATCTTTTTTTTTTTGACTGAGGAAACCAAAGCTTTTTTATTGAAAATCAGATTCAATACTGCTCTCGAGGGAAATAAAGAGGAATTAGCTTCAACAGCTATTGTTTGCACCCTGTGTACATAAAAGCTTATGGACCAGAGGGATGACATCCCTGAGGTGATTCTGGAGGTTGGGCGCAGAGCGGCTGGAGATGGGAGCAAACTGGGTCAGAGAACAAAGACAGGGGATGTGCTGAAGTGTTATGAAAGTTGCAAATGTGTTTCATCTGCAAGTGTTCTAAGATATTGAATATATGGCATTTCTCAAATCTCTTTTATGAAAGAGGCCTCATTTCTGACACAATCACTGGCTCACACACAGCCAAAAAACTATCAGCTTCCCCTCAGACATTATTTTCCACCTTGAGAATCGCTGCTCATGGATCAATAAAGCTCGCATATCAACCTGTGCTCTGTTTTTCAGATCTCTGCCTTAAGCCCAATATTTTATTTGTTACAATACTGTATCTAGTTTGGAGATAACTAATCTGTGGAGCTCCTACTGATGGTGCATTAATCTCACTTGGTCTTGTTATGATGTACTTTATGTCTGATAACTAGCAAAAGAAAAAAAACATGTATGTAGCCTATGTAAAACCTTCAGGTACAATCAGTTTTAGAGTTTGCTCAGCACACTGCTGGGGTTTCTAAATAATTTACTGGGTGCTTAAATGGCTCCTTGCTTCAGGTACTGCGACTTCGGGTGGCACGGACTACGAGGCTTGCTGACTGGGCACAGACAGAAACGCACACAGAGAGAGCTGGGAGTTGGTTTAATTGGCTGAATGAGCTCAAATGAGAATAATCTACGTTTTTGTTTCTTGCTCTCGAGTCATTTACTTTTTTTTTTTTTTTTGCTTTCATTATTCCACCATCTGTCGTTCTTGCTGGTTTGTTATTCTTAACTTTCCACCGCCCATTCTTCCTTTCTAAATTTGCATTTTTCCTGCTTTTTTTTTTCCTCTGCTCTCTCATTTTCACTTTCACATTATTTTACTCATGCTCATTTTTCTTGCATTTTCTCCACCTTTCTTCCTTTTACACTAGCCCATATCTTGTGTTTGTGCAACCATTAATAATGCAGAAGGGCGTGGGCTCATTTTGAAAGTGTTTGTTTATGCATTGAAAGTGTTTGCATTGCATTGAAAATGCAAGCCCTCCTCAGAAGCAATCTTGTAATAATGTGCTACTTTTGATTGAATTCAACTACAAAAGCAACTTACCTTTACCTCTGGGCTCTTCCTGACTAATTCATCCAACAGTGAAATTTAATGGGATGAAGTTTTTTTTTTTTTTTTTTGCTTTAAAATGGCACATGTATTTGATATATTGTATAAAAGCTGCAGGCTTTTACTGAACAACCATTACTTAGGCAGAACAAGGAGGAATTTGCATGCGAGTATATTACACTGCATGGCATCAATAGCTGAGGTGATGTCTAGACCGGGACCTTGTTATACCACATGGTAACATGTTCAATATTCACTGGAAATACTATTTTGATTCTGTCTGCAAGGCTTTGTCAGTGCAGTGCAAAGTGGTAAGTGATATTTTGCATCATTTGCCTGAGAAACCCCACACACTCCTCGCTCATGGCATTGTGGTGCCAAATACTATCTGATCATTACATTTAATGTCACAATTACCCATCACATTAAACACGGTGATGCTACTTTGCAGAAGTCTTTATCAGTGCTGCTACTCTAAACAGCACTGACTGAACTGAGCAGATGCCAAATATTCTCTCTTGGCTCCGTTTATATTGGCAATCGCGTTAATTTGTCAAATTAACAAGGTGGCCAATATAACAAACATTAACTAGACACTGCCCAATTTAATCATCTGCGATTTGATTATGAGAAACATAATCATTGCTTTAGACAGAGTCAATGATGACGTATAATGTACTATTTGTTGGACAACACTGGCACTACCAATCTTTCAAAAGCTGTTAGATTTTGGAGATGACCTCCAGCCACAGAAACGCGTCCATTTCACTGTGACTTGCTACAACAGAAAGAGCGCATGAATAAATAATACAATTCAGATTCAGAGTATTCATGGCAATCTTGATATTGTGCACGCTGGCTCACTGTCACACTGCCATGACTTACAGGGCCATCTGAATAAAACTGAATCATGATTAATACTATTAGTGCCTTTCCTATGCAGCAAGTCAAAATGTCTGCTGTGGAAAAGGTCTCGCACAGTTTGAGTGTCACTGTTCTCTGTTACATTATTAATAAAAGATATGAAGTTTAGCTTTAAGTTTTACTTCTTTCATGCAAAACTTTCATAGTCAAACTGCATAAAAGCTTCTGGCAAAAACCAATTAAAGCAATGAAGTTACCACTTGAATGTCAAAGTCACTCAGAACCCGTCACCCAATAATTCTGTTTTTTCTGTGCTAGTACTTCAAGTTAACCTACTGCAGCAACTACACTTTAAATTCTCAGCTCATTCTTGACCAAGCTAAGGACATTTCACTTAGCAAAGCATGTCTTTCCATTTATTTCCCCAAAATACTGTTGGTTTTAGAAGGGCTTGTTACAGTACTATGCTCCATTTCACTGGCACAATCTCTGCTGCAAAATCGCTAAATCTAAAAATACCCTCTCACTGCCTTTCCCACTACTTTAACTTTTAGTCGTGAGAACAACTTTGTTGAGGAAGGTTAAACTATTTGGTTATCTCTACGTCAGGCTCTTGGCAACAGGACCTTAGTTTTGTTTTTTAAGGCTTCGCACACCTGTTTATTTGTGTTGGCTTCTACTGTATCCGCTCATATGAGTGGGAGTAAGCAACTGCAGTTGTCTGTGGTGTGGACTGTGCTGCAGACAGGAAGAGAAGACTGATTCAAAAACAAACCCAACATGGTTGACATTGTGAAAGATATTCTGTGCCCTCCTGCGACAATTTTTTAAACTTTGCGCTGCCTGCCCTATACACCTGGTGCCGAATAGCAGTTGAGGCAGAAATAAAACACTTTGTGGTTATTAGTTGCAGTTACTGGTTGACACAGCTTAGCAAGGAGAAGGGAGGGCTTAGTTTGATGCAAGGGATCTCACTGCTAATGCAAACATGGCAGAATCACTGTCACGTGAGACTGAGATCGCACAGGGATCTAAATCATGTTCACAAAACGATTGATCTGTTCCAAGTTTTAGCACTCTTATTACAGCACTCTACTGATACGCAACACATAGCATAATATATATTAGTAGCTATTCCAAATGTGACATCTATATTGTCAGAGAGGCCAAAGAGTTTAAAATATACAGATTGTGAATGAAAGGTTCCATAAGTGATTCGTTTACCCATAGAGCGTCACAAATCTGGGTAGTTTACCAACTTGGAACTGGATCCAAAAGTGGCTATCAGAGCCCATCCCTACTCCTCCCTCTCTTATATCTAGTAGTGAGATTTCAACGTTTCATATGGGGATGAATTTAAAGTTATTTTCGGTTACAAGAGAAGCTGTGATGGAGATCTGAGTTGTTCTAAAAACAGACAATCAGCTATAACTCTTCTTACAAACTCGCTTATTCTTTCTTTCTTGCACACACACACACACACAGAGAGAGAAAGAGGGAACAGACAGTGTCCTCTTAAATCACCCAGACGTCGATAGCTTGTCATACAGCAATCCCCTCTGTCAACCTGCAGCGTATTGGGAGCCACAGAAGTCTTTCCAGCAGCTGTCAAAGACAATGATACCCAGCCATCATCAGGAAGAACGAGAACATCAATTACACAAGGATGGACGTACACAAGCTTGAATACACACAGTGACTCAGTGCTAAGTCACAGATTTAACTTCAAACACATCGCCGCTGCAGAAGGAGGTCTCCCTTTAAGTTCACACGTCAAACTGCAAGACACACACCACTGCGCCCAGACAGGAATACCAGAATAACACACACTGAAGAAAAAGTCAGAGCTTTGAAAAGAAATCGATATGCTTTTGTTGCAGACAGCCACAGCGTCAGGGAGTTTCCAAAAAAAAAAAAAAGTTCTCCAACCTAAGTATTTGATACACTGACTTTTTTTTTTGACTTGGTTGTAATTTTATCCAAAAGATCAAACCAAAGTCACCTACGTGAAAAGCTAAGCAAAAGAAATCTGATAGTATTGTTGAGACTGTCGATAACGTCACAACAGTCAAGGGCATCTACAGAGAACAAAAAATCTCCGTTTTCCAAGCAATGTGTTCCATGAAGAAGATACACTATAAACGTTTTGCATCTGATAACAGATAACTGAGCATTTCCAGTGAATGGATAGGTGCAGTATTACTGGAAACCCTCCTGCTGA
>NW_018128054.1:1070184-1070459 GCF_001952655.1 Monopterus albus | reverse complement strand
GCTTTGAACAAGCAATTTACTGCAAAAGCTTAAAGGTGCAAGACAAATGCATATACGTATTTACAAATCAAATTTATTTCAAGGCTTTTTTTATAATCATGTGTCGATTTCAAATCAAATATAATCAAATCAAATTTTATTTGTATAGCACCAAATGACAACAACAGCCATCTCAGAACATCTGGGGTGGCTGTGGCTCACGAGGTAGGGCAGTCGTCTCCTGACCAGCAAGTTGGTGGTCAGGAGACGACTGGACAGGAGAGCTCCGGGCTCCC
>NW_018128054.1:1062204-1066876 GCF_001952655.1 Monopterus albus | reverse complement strand
TTGATTGTCCTATTACTTTCTACTATAAGAGGAGTCATCTTAATTTTAATTAGGTTCTTATGAATAACTCCTCTGGAGTTGATTGTTGATTTATATAATTTAGGTGGGCGGGGGGCAGACACAGTCTCTATGGGGCACTGGGAGCATTGGGTGGGTAGCAGCTGCAAGGAGACAGCAGAGAGGCATGTAAGACTGCGACCCTGCATCCTGGACTCAACTCTGGGTTGGATTTGACTGTTATTAGTGTGTTAGTGGTGCAAGGCTGCACCATTTCAATTAGCAACACAGATACTGTCCTTACTAAAGAGAGCCGGTGTCGGCCGTGATGTAACCGATCCACATTAAATACAGTTTATTTGTCATATGCCATTTACCATTAGGTGTTCTCACCATTAGCCTCCTGTGAAGACTTAGGTTCTTCAATGTCTGTAATAAACAGTGTGTTTTATGTTGTAGCAGGTACCATCTTCTTTGCTGTGGGGTGCTGCGGTGGAGGTATCACAGCAAAGGATGCCAACAGACTGAATAAAGTCATTAAGACTTTGTCACTGGAACTAAGCTGGTAACACTGGGGGAGGTGGTGGAGGACAAAATGCTAGGGAAAAAAAACCTGCCGATGATTCTAGAAACCACCTCCCACCCCATGTACAGTGTGTTAACTGACCACAGGAACCACTGACTCAACCGAGGTGCACAAAGGAACATTACAGGAGGTCTTTCCTGCCAAGTGCAATTAGACTCTACTCCGATAAAAATGTATTATAATCTCCTAAAGTCACTGAGAGGACTGCTATTTATTTATTTATTCATTCAATCTATTTAAATAGTTTTTGTTGATGCAGACGTAATGGCTGCTATAACAACAAATTTCACTTTGGGGATTAATACTGCAGACAAAAACAGGGCAAATCACTTGTAATCACATTATTGGCGCCGTTTCAGTCCGCAGACCTTCACCACATTTGGGGATTAATAAAGTAATCTATCAAATCTATCCATTTATCTAATACTCAGCCACAGCAAGCTGTAGATTTAGTTGTTTGTGCTACAGCAGCTTCAGGCCTCCTGTTACCGTACATACTGTAAAAAGTTATTATAATCAGCTCTGCACCCTGAGGAGCAGTGTTTATGTCCTTAGAAAGCAGGAGTGCTGGTATCAGACTGATACTCAAAACTGGCAGATACCTCGAGCTGAGGTACCAAAATCTGTATTTGGAGGAAAGAGCTGGATTTGTGCATCCCCAAACAATAAGTCTTTGAGAAAACAGACAAAATGTCTTGGCAGTTACATAATCCCATAGATCCCTAATGTGACATGTCTAACCTCCTCCAACAAATTGGAGTAGCAATGATTCTGTGGTAGCAATAAGAGCTGCCATACACAATAATAACCTCACCGTAATAATCACTGTGTCTCTTGCTGTAAGGCATTGAAAATATGAACCTTAAATGGCCTGATGTGGTGAGCTGCCCGGTTTCCTCTGACCTTGTTATTTCAATCCATCTTTTTTTCCAGAAGCGTCAGAACAGTGAGTCATGAAATAATCATGAAGTGGACACTCATCAGTTAGCAATAATACTGGGGAAAATTTGAAAATACACTTCATACCAGTGACTCAACCAACAGATCCCTCAGTGGTGTACGTGTGATTTTATGACTCAATATGAAAGCCTTCAATTAGGGGCATATGGAGACCTGTCAGTAGATAACAAAGCCAGCAGAGAGCAAGAAGGAATGTCAAGAGGGCAAACAAGGACCCATCTGGAGCCTTATCCACTTAGATGTGACTGAATAAGCGAGTCAAGGAGGACGCCATATCTGCAGACAATAATCGGGCAGGTGTTTAAGGACTGAATACTGTCGATGCATGATGTCATGTATTCCCTCCATGCAGGGATACGAATAGAAAAACAGCCTCACTCTGTGTGCGCGTCACTCACTCTCAGTCACACAGAGAAAAAGCATTCACATCAATGGTCCCTAAGGTTCAAGCAGGTGAGCATTAAACAGACAAAGAAAACCTGCACTGTCTCTAATGTGTGGTGAATAATGTGCTAAAAAAAGCAGCGACAGGCAGAGTGTGTGAATGCTTTGAGCTCCGTGTGTGTGTGTATGTGTACAACTGTGGTTAAAATTAGGAATTAGAGCAGCGTAGAAAGGAACGTGTCTGCATTCAGTGTGGGTCACTGCTCAGTGTGCAGCCTGCCTCCCCGTTTCCCCCTGAGGCTGCTATAAAAGAATTTCTGATGTGAATGTAGAGAGCGAGGGAGAGGCAGAGAGGACAAAAAGAATGCTATATCACTGTGGTGTTCAGCGTCAGTGGGTGTTATTTTATACTGAACAATTTCCACAAATTTTATTCAAAACATATAGAGGGGCGTGCATACTCGTGAGCAGGGGAGGGGTGAAAGTGCTGGGGAGCGAGAAAGTCAAGTAAACTTATAACAACCAAGACCTAATGCTGAATGTGATTAAGCTAAATTTGTTGCAGTTTGTTCTACAGAAGGGAAGATTTGTGATTCTTTCATCTTATATGGCTCCTTTAGGTTGATGGGTTCTGTGGACCGACTTGGACAAAAGGAGGAAAGACAAGACAAGGGCAGGACTGTCCTGTGAAACAAAACTACTGTGAACATACAGTACAGTACAGAGGGGCGAGAGAAAGATACAAAGTATAGAAAGAAAATAGATAACTGTATATCGTTTGACAGGCTCATCCTCATTTATGAGGCTCCATCTACAAACGCACCTTTACTGACTCCAACTTATGTATAGTCAGAAGAAGTCTGCCCAAGAATCTCAAACCCTTTTCTGGCCCATCTGGGATTAAAATACCATTAACACCAGTAGATGTACATCGTACTGTAGCTGAGCTTTAAAAAAAAAATGCTAAAAATCAACTTCCAAAACGACACATAACCAGTGAGGTGAAACCAAGATGTGTGGAACATGGCTCTCTCTAGTGACTGCATTCTGAGGATGATAACCATGGATTACCTTGTGCATGATGCAAATGTTAAGTTTAATTTTGAATCTATTTATCATAGCCATATACCATAACATAGCAAATGGTGCTGCACAACTCCCAGACTTCACTGGAGTACAAATATTTTAGATCAAACTAAACCTGTTGGACATAAATAAGAAACTCTGCATTAGTATAATCCTCCACCAGACAGCAGACACACAACATTTAACAACTTGCTGCAGTGTTCAACAACACAACTGCCACAGAAAGCTGTGTTTCCTTGGTAGGCAAGGAAGTGTAGATAGTTTTCTAATTTGTTTGGCACTTACTAAATAGGACTGGATGTTGTGAATTAAACCCCTTGAAAACTGACAAAAATTCAGAAGAATAAAAATGTTGCATATGAATCAATCAATTTCAAGGCTCAAATGGTCCTTGAAAAGTATTTGTGGAACTTAAAAAATATTATGCCTTAAAAATTTGAAAACTGGATTTATGGTATTAAATTGCTGAAAATTCCTTGAAACCCATTTGCTAGTCATTGTAGAAACTGGTCGCCCTTCAAGTAACAACACACAGACACAAAATGACATTTAGGCTACAAGTTCCTCATTTTATCATTCAAGGATCTCTTGATTTCATCATTATCATTTAAAGGATATTCCCCATGGAGAGATTACAGCAGACGCCGATTTGCCTCTGCTCACGGTGAGTGTCAGCGTGTCAGTCCTGGATCCGCTTATTCATTTGTGCCATAGACCATCATGTTGTTCAAAAATGACTAAAAACACACCACAAAAACACAACGCTGCACTGGGTGACATATTTCTTCATTAGCAAACCCCTGAGCTGAGCATGAGGAGCTAGTGGAATGTAAACAAAGCAGAGAGCTAATGCAAGGTCTCACTCATGTGCAGCTGACTCGTGCTGACTTCAGGAAATTATGGCTGCTTGAAGCCTTTAGAGCAACACAGTGGGGTCTGGGGTTTCGTTATGAAAAACCATGTCACCCAGTATAGCTGTGTGTTTTTCTGGTGTGTTTTAAATCATTTTTGAACAACAACGGAGATCTGTCACACAGAATAACAAGGTAGGACTGACAGCTGACAGACATTAACCGTGAGTAGAGGCAATTCACTGTTGGTTTTATTATCTGTATGGAGATTGCTGAAATTATTATTAATATAGAAAAAGACTGGCCTTATCCTTTAACAAAAATACAAACATCATCCTGACCCCACCATAATTCTACCACCACTGAAACGTTCCTTGACATCAAATATTTTGACATAGCCTTTAGCTAATTGGTCACTATCTGTGCACAGCTTCTGGCACATATCTGCTCAAACAAATTAACAAGTGGAGGCACATCTGTGCCACAGTATAATCATCCGATTTCTGGGATACATTCCGCTCCATTTGTCTCACGTGGCACAGCTGTCTTAAATCTGTGCACTGCCAAATCCTCTCCAGGCAGCATGTGGCTCACAAACGGGGAAGGGTGAAGAGAATGTTGGAGGGGGAAGCGCAAAGGGAAAAGCTTGAGACAGTGTGGAGGGGACACAGAAGCAGCACAGCAAAAGGCCTTCAGGGGACAGAAGTGGCCTTGGCAACGTTCAGAGGGGGATCACACTAAAGATAACCCCTTAGTGTGACGCAATGGGGCAGTTTGGGAGCTCCTACAGAGCAGAGGTTTCTGAGCA
>NW_018128054.1:1053975-1062174 GCF_001952655.1 Monopterus albus | reverse complement strand
GGGCTTGAGAGAGCTGTAAAATGTGACCACAGCATATGCAGCACCAACACCTGTGCATTGTGTCATTTCACTGATCTGAGTACATCAATGTGAAAGTGAAAATGTGGTTTGTACTGAATTTCAGATGTCCTTGAAAATTGGACGACTTGCCTGCACTCACTGTGTAAAATCACATCTATTAAATGATTTTATGATACTAATCTACAGTCTTTGAGAGAACAAAATGTCACACATATAACGAACTATCAGTGAATTTGTTAATCAGTCAAATACAAATGAGGCTTTGAGATAACGCCAACTCCTTAACACGACACAGGCCTACTCAATCTCAAAAAAGTATTTCTTCTAAATGAAAAGATCTAATACAACATAAGATAACTGACTGCCCTCACACCTTGAATATACTAATCTATCCTTGAAGTAAAAACAACTTTTTAACTATGTCAAGAAATATTCTTCAATTTGCAGCCAGTCAGTCTTCCTTCATACACACAACCCACATGGAGGAACATACACATATCCTCAAAACACACAACATCCAGCTTCTATGATGCACAATGCCTCTCTCTCTCTCTCAGTTGGTAATTTGTTGAGATGTCATCAACCAAAACATCAACCTGAGTTTTCCAGGAAGACAGAGGCCTGCAGCCCAACACACAACATCCTCACCATCAATGTTAGTCTAAAGAAGTCCACACTGTTTGCCAGCACAGGCATACACAGAAAATCTGATGTGAATATCAACTGGCTGAACTGTGGAAACCTTTACCCATAAGAACCTGTTGCTATGCTTCTAAACTGAATTTAATCAGTGCAACTCAGTGATCTGTGAGGAAGCGTCGAAGCAGACAGCAACTTGCTCTGTGCACACTGGTGAGTCACATCTGTTGATGAGTTTGATTAATCGTGACCTCATGCTGCATTTTCAATCCAGATCACCTCTACTAAGCCTGCATTATCAGCTACACTGACTGGCACGGGCAGGACGCACGCTGAAACCACACACAGAGCACTGATCAGAGCCAAGCTCTTACACTCGTTGCTCAAAAACATCCAAACATGGCCACAAATAACGTTGCCTTACCTTAAGACTAGGGCTCTTTACTTTCTTCCTCTATGACATGGCGACGTTCAGTTCCATGGCACTGGAAAGACGGGATGTCCAGGATGACAACATTCCCCTTTAGACCGTGCCAATCTGGAAAGGAGCGCAAATAACTATGCGCGTACACAGGTGAATTCATTAGTATCCGTTTCAGCCCCGGGGCGTTTTGAAACTTGCTTCAACGTTTTTATGCCTCGACTTGATCATCGTGGTGCTTTAGTGAGGCTTTCTTCATTTGCTTGTCTACAAATGTCAGTTCATTTCTGTACTGTGGCCCGTTTTCATCAGCAGCGGTTTGGTTGTTAACGTCACATCCACAGTTTGGGCTTTTTTAAAGTCTGTTTCCACAACTCCTACAGCTAATCCGCATCTATCAGTCCTAAACCAATATTACAGGCCTACTCCACCTATGCACAGCAGGGCGCCATGGCAGTAAAGGTGCAGCCCAAAATGCGCGTCCTCCTTCTTGTTCATTGGCTCTATTGACAGGATACAGACCAACCTGAAGGTGCATGCCGCCACCTACTGTGTGCACCATTGTTATTCTACTGCGATTCTTGTGCTCGACCTGTCTCTTTTAAAATGATTTATGCCCCTTTATACCAGTGCTTGTTTGTCCCCTATCTCCAGCTGACCCTTAATGCTCAGTTCCCTCCCCATACCAAAGCTGTCCCCCTGTTCCTTAGAGTTTAACTTTCACTATCAAATCTCCTACAAACTAAAAAAAAAAAAAAAGTGTTCTGCTATAAAATTTGCTTCTCATTCATGTGTCAGGCAACATATTTGCTCCTGGTAGTGGACTGACATGCCTGCTTTACTTTGCCCCAGTACTTCAGACTGAATGAAGAACAATAAGGTTGTGCACATGAACAGTAACAGCTAAAAATCTGGAAGTGTACAGTATATTCCTTTATCAGATTGTATGTTGTGGCTGCCAGTGTGAGTGGGAGCCCTACGACGAGTGCACTGACGAAAATCAGAACAGCTTCCTTATAATGTAGAAATGTTCGTCTTAAACATTGAGACATATGGGTGGACATGCACATCAGGCACCCAAGCTGCACCCATCACAGTAGGTACATCTGTGCACACACAGCAGTGACAAGTAGAGTGAAATTATATAGTATAGTCAAAAATAACAGTGACAAACACAAAGACACACCAGTCCTCTGTAGCTCTCTGTATAATGTGGTTAAAAAAACTGTAAATAGTACAAATGTAAATTTGTACTCAGCAAACCTTTCTGACAGTTTTACTACAGCAACATGATGATACTTTGTGGCAAGATATTGACCTTTTACTTGGAATGTGAGAACTGTGATCATAGACTTGCAGATTGTTTGACATGACGTGGCATTTACAGCCTCTTGTGAGCAAGAATTACATAATTTAGAAAGTTAGAGAACTCTGTTACTGTTGTCAGTTGAGTTAGAAAAGCTTGCTGTGTACAAGATAGGCAGTGCAATGCATGACGGGCTGTGATATGTGCTATGTTTCAACATTAAATATTAGACAAAAAAAAAAGAATCCCCAAAGTTATTCAGCCCTGTTCTTAGCAAACCCAAACCTCAAACTAAAGCTGCTGGCAGCCCAGCAAGTGAGGCCCACTGGCTGCCCTGACGAATGGCACAACAGTTTCCGTTCTTTTGGCTAGCTGCTGCTGGGCCAGACGGCTTTACATTTGATCCAGACAACATCTGGCAACCTCACACATCCAGAGGGGTCTATTTCAATCTCCTCTGTCCCTTGGGTGTGGACACTGCCAGGTCCATAGCTCCCCCTCTCCTCCCCATCCTGAAGCCCAACTATGACCTGCTGCAGCTGGACTTTGGTGCGCTCAGTCCCCCGTGGCCAACTTCTAATCAAAAATAGCCACAGTTGGCAGACAGCACCCGCAGTTATGTTATTATGAGACAGCAGCAGACCTTTGGAGATCCTGTTGAGCAGTCAGTTATTTGGGGTGGGTCCCAGAACTCTGCTAAGAATGTTAAGTAGGAACGACTGTTTCCACAGATGTAAATGTTCACTGCACTGATAATACCTCCAACTCCTTGTGGATGACAATGATTCTGAAGCAATGTTGATGCTATTTTACATGATACCTTCCTTATATCCTTCTCAAAGACTATATATGTATAATCTGTGCATCAGACTCTACTATTATACAAAGTACACCAGTTTTTCCCAGTCATACCAAACATACTGTATATTAAAAGCCCCTTTTCTCCAGCATATTTTAATTCCTTCAGTATTTACAAACAACTGATATCAGAGAAATGTTATTATGATGTATGGTCTCGGCTCATCAGAAAAGCAAAGCAGACAATTATTTTGGTGTGATTTCATGTCTTACCCAAACCATTAATCATTTAGTTTGACTGCCAGCTGAGTAATTAACATTCTTCAGACAGACCTCAGCTACAGATACATCGCTAGTCTCCACCCAGCAGATCTGCAGCCACAGTGTCTTAGATGAAGTTCTAAACCAGCCAGTGCTTCACTCTGTATACATTTTATAAAATATTAGATTTATCATCCATGTTTCTGTCATGAGTTGAGAAGACTTTTAGAAGGTGTTGGTCTTTTTCTGATCGACATGAGCTTATGCAGTACTCTATGCACACATCTGGATTTGAACCATGCAACAAGTAGTGGATAACATCATTTCATTATATCACAATACTCTTGATCTTGACTCATTTCTTCCTCCCTTTTAAATCTTTCAGTATCAATCAGTTCTGAGCAGGTATGCATATAAATAAAATATGGCATTCTAAAACTATTTTGGCCCAATGATTTTTTTTTTCTGGAAAGAATGTTTGGATTAGACTAATGCATACTGTTCATAACATTAGATATTATTTTTGAATGTACAGTAAAAAGGGTCTCTTATAGCCTTTTGTGGCTTCACTGCTCATCATCGAGCTTAGATTTACAGTATATAGGCTACATACTGTACAGAAAAACACAGTATCTGATGATAGTACACGAGGCAATAAAGTACATGACACACCAGAAACACATAAACAACTGAAACAGGACATTACATCACCTTCTTCCTGTCTCGCTTGAACACTCAACAGAAGCTACTCTTACCTTAGAGGTTAATTCATTTTCATTTGCTTAATTTAAAGTTGGGGTTTGTGTTTGTTATAACGAAGCTGAAAACAAAGCCAGCAGTTTCTCCTGAGGCTGTGCTCAGCGTTCCTCATATACCCCTCCCAACACTGGCTAGTTATTAAAATAAAAAAGCAATAAAACTCTCTCAGGGGTTAATAATATTCATCATTGTTGTGCTAAGGGGCCTGTCTGTGTGCTGAGTGTATTTAATATTAGTCAGCAATTGAAGTATGGAGAAAAGGGTCACCGGAAGACTAGCTGTATTCTGAGCAGTTTAATCATTACAAGTGAGAACTATTTAGTAGATTATTGAAATTTCTACAGTATAACATACACACAAACATGGACTCCTAGTCTCCTAGACCGGGCACTGATGAGGAACCATGTGGTGCTTGTGGGCGACCATTCCCTATGGCAGCATGTGGATTACATAATGGCAACCTGTGAGCCATCTTGTTTGTTTTCATTTACAGAGAAGTCATTAAGAGCTGTGCGTTAGGCCAGAGACTGTGAATCGGACCTTATTGCTCTTCCACATGATGCAGCGCTTAGAGCCTTGAGAGCAATGTAACATATTGTTCAAAACAAAGAGCGAGCACTTTAGAATGTAAAGAACGACTCTGTCTAACAGGACTGCAGACCTTGAGGCATATTCATAAGAGTTTACCTGATAATACTGTAGGTATAAGAGCAAATCACCACAAGGGCATGCAAGCTCTGTTTCAATGCCAAGTGGCTGGGAGAACAAGTAAATGTACTAGTGGTCCATTTCACACCAAGTCTGAAGACACCGTCATGTGTCACATCATCCAATATCAAGGCTTAAGTCCTGTCAGTGCTCAGGAGAAGTCAACATGTCTCCAGCAACCTTTCCTTCCCATGTTCCTACCCAAGGTGAGCACTTCAAGAGACTGATAACTTTCCCAAGACAGACAGAGATTAAGTTCTTTACAATTTGAACTGGATGATTCTCTTGACTGCCTCTGCTCAATGCCATACTCCACATCAAAGGAGTTGGCAGGCTTTTGAACACAGTCAATCAGTCCTTTTTCTGTATTTTTTGGAAGGCAGCCGTTCTACATTCAGCATTACTGGTGCATATAAGGCCAATAATGACGTCCATGTGGAGAAATAATGATCTAATTTCACTTGGATATGTCAATTAGCACTGCAATTGAAGGGAGCAAAGATTAGCTTTTCAGAGTAGCTACTACAGAGTACATGCACACTCAAAACTCAGTATTTAAAAAAACTACTAAATCTACTGCAAACCAATACTGAATCCAGCTACCTTGTAGCAGCATCTCTGGCATTTAATTTTAGCAAATGGACGTTTACAAAAAGTAAATATATAATATCTAAAGCAACCAAGGTGAAAGCAGGCTGCAAAACTGATTCCACAGCAGTCGGGATACTGTGCCAAACAACAAGAAAAACAAGAAAACAAATACAAGCTCAGCCATAAGTAATTAATTTACAACTAATACCAACAAAATACATAAGTAGACAGTTTTAGAGCAGAGATTAGCTGCTAGCAGATGCCAAGACGCTGCCTACAAGCATAACAGCAGCAGACCAAAAAAAGCAGCCAGCCACATATTGCCAAGCACGCGAACACAGACTGAACCAGCTCACTGTATTCTTCTGGCTTGAAGTGGTGTTGGAGGCTGGCAGCTGATATGACGAACGAAGGAGTAGCTGATTAATGGCAACAGCAGCTGGGAGTGTGTCATAAACGTGATTATTCCCCTGCAAAGTCATCATGAGGTTGCATTACTGTTGGCAGGCAAGGCTGCTTTTGAAATGCTACATGAGCAACAGTAAAGATAAGTGGTGTGGTACCACAGAGTTAGCGATGGAGCCCCATGGCAGCGCACAACAGTGAGCAAGAAAAACAGTTTAAAAGAACAGACTTAACGCAAAGGGTGCGATGGATGTGCAGCATCGTTACAGTGAATAGAGTATGTTGTTTCTTAATGCATCTTCCTTTAATGCCAAGATTCCTAGTTTGTCCTCCCTTTGTGTCTGCACTCGCCTATTGATACGACTTGCAAGGGACTTCCATATAGAATGGAGACTTTTATAGCTTTAATACTATTTTAAAACAGTTGATTAACATGGGCTTTGTTTCTATTTGTAATTTACTTATGAGCACTACAGCAACATTTTTATTCTCTTCATCTTTTTTTCAAAGTTCATAGGAACAACAATACTTAGATGGTCAGATATTCACCTTTACTAAATATAACCCATACACTAAGAGACAAACTTCAAGAATTGTGTTTTCATAATCTATTATTTAATGCTTTGTCTTTTCTTGCTTTTTTATTCATAATGTTCATCACTGCAACTAAGGTTTAGCGCCTGAAGAGCCACTTCATTACAAACTGCTACGACAGGGCTTTGGTTCAGTTTCGAGGACTTTGAACGAGAGAACATCTGACACTTTTTAAATTTATTTCTGTGCATGTGTCAGTGCATTTGTCAAAGTGAGTTTAGATGTGTGTGTTTCCATCATGATTTTGTTTGATGTTTTCTTCTTTTGCTGTGTCTGTGCATGTGCGTGCATACACATCATTAGGAAACGTGACTGAGGTGTGCGACAGCCTGTATTGCAAAATCTGACTCACAGATTTCACATTTATTCTTGCTTCTCTGCCTTTTGTGTCTCGCTTGCTTTCACATACATGGGTTCATGTGCACTGTGTGTGGCCTTGTGTAAAATGGATGTGTGTTGTCCTTGCTTGTGTGGGAGTCAGCTGGGCCATGGCAGCTCAGTTGGGTTCTGATTCACTGGAGCGTTGGCCATAAGCAGGTAACCAGCAGCAGGTGGCAAGGATGGAGGGATGAGACATGGAGGCTCGGTGAGTACACAGGAAGAGATGCTCAGCATTATTGGACACTGTGACTAGCTGAGTGATCAAACAGCCATGGGACTGTGTCATGCTGGGTGAGCATGGCTCCGCATGTTCCTCACTGTAATGTATCCACTGCACTCACATCACGCTCAGCAGGTGGATCTCCAGAGCACTGAAATACAAGATGGTGAGCAAGAGTATGTACACAGGGTGATTTATGGTGTTTATTCATGCTCCTTAAGGTTATTAATTTGCCCAAAAAGCATTACTATGAGTAAGAGCTGGTGATGAGAGCTGCTAGGGCCTGTTAGAGCCTACATCTATATGAATTGAATCATAATTTCACTGTAAATTTGTACTTCCATAAACCTTTATATACTATCTCTATATAATATATACAGTCGGGTGGCACATTAGTGATGCCCATCTACAAGTTTGAATGAACCCAATGACAGGAATTGACACAACAGTCCTGTGATAAATGAAACAGTGTTCAAAAGTGTAGTTGATTTTGTTGCAGTGTATAGTGAACTTTCTAATACTTTTGCTCACGTTGCAAAGCAGTCCAATAAAATAGCACCACATACATCCTCAAAACAAAAGTGGATAGATAGTAGTAACTGAGTCATCAAACCCCAAACATTCTAAACGAGGTAGCTGTTACTGTACAGCATACAACAGTGTTTGTATTTTTCTGGACACTCGGTGTAAATGAACGTCTCTGTTTGTGTGGACAGAATTCTGACTGGTTTGTGTAAAGTGCTAAGCAAAGCGACTTAGTTCTGATCTATATTCATTTAGATGGGAAACTCATCTTAGGATAAGAGTTCAATCCCTGCCGTTTTCTTAACCCTCGCTGAAGGCGCTTAAAAAAGTAAAGTTACTTCACCCCAGCGTTCACCAGTTGCAACATGAAAGGGAAATAACTTTATCCCATCAACTTTGAAGTTAAAGTTGTCATCTCTGCTCAGTCTTCTGTACTCCCACTTCACCTCTGCAAGCTCCATGCTCAGTGAGGAGGGGAGGACCAGGGAGGAGATAAGGTTGCCATGGTGATCTTCTGTCTCCCCCCCCCCCCTTTTTCCCCGGGGCCCCTCCAATTTGGAAAACTCATTT
>NW_018128054.1:1045261-1053905 GCF_001952655.1 Monopterus albus | reverse complement strand
CTTCACCAGCCGTTCCCTGTCAATCCTGGCACCGTGTGCCCATTGTACGCTGAGTGTGCATTAATGCTGGCTGACATTTAGTTCTCAGGCCCAGATAGGAGATGACGGCTGTGATGGGTACCACGGTAATGCTGCACATCACATTAGAGGTGCCTCCCACATGAGCTATCACTGGCCCACTGCTTCAGATTTTAAGGGAAACATCTTGAGGAAATAAAGATTGATGAGGCAGTCTTGGAAAAAGGTGTCTCAGTGCTTGATAAGAATTGTGCTGAGCTCAGTTCATAATTGAAACTGAGCCAACTTTGAAGTTTTTCATATTCTACAGTTCTTAGCAGGTATCTGACAGACGCCTGCCTCCTCATCTTAGTTTGAGAAAAAATGAAGGGAGCTCCACACGAAACCTGCTGTGATACTCTTCACTGCTTGTCATCGCAAAAGAGCCTAACTGCTTCATCTGCCACTGACAGGTGTTTGCATGCAGGTTTCTACATATATAGAAACAATAACATCATGATGGTGTAGCATATACACCAGCATAGTACTGCTGTGCACTTGGATGCAGAAAGAATGCTCAGCTTTTTCTAAATATTGTTTTCTCCTCTTGGGTTATTTTGAGATGAACTCACATCTTGAGCCTGTTGAGATCAATGTTTTCTTCAAAGGTCTGATGTTTCCATGTGAAATAAGAATTTGTGGCGAGATTAATGTGAGCAGGAGTTGGATTTTAATATTTTTTAATTTAATATTTTTTACATATTGTGCTTCTTTCTTTGGATGAACTTATTTGTCACACTTGGACTGTAACTGTTACACTGAGAAACTGAGAGAGACACAACCCACAAACTGGCCATGGTATTTTTCACTTGCTTTTGGTGTAAAACTATTATCTAATGGTTATAAAACACCCTCCTCCCAACCAGATTAAAGCAAACACCAAGGATTATTCTTAGTACTGTTTGGCCCAGATCACAGATATTATATTTGCCACAACCACTCACAAATTCTGTCACAATAAAAAAGATTTCCAGTAAAAAATATGCAGCCTTTAGAAGCAGCAATGAAGAAAATGTTTCCACACTTTCACATAAAAATAATTACAGCAACATTATATCCTCTCAACGGCACCATAATGTGCTCTCGCAGCCTGAAAAATTTAAATTTGTAATTGACTGAGTTGAAGATCATTGGAAATTAGAAGGCACTGTTCCTAAATGGGAGCGATCAGAGCCACAGAGAGACCTCAACCGTGCCAAGTACAGTAACTACAATTAAGACTAACAGTACATGAGACACATTTTTATTCTTTATATTATTTATCAAAATGAAATGCTAATAGCAACCTACAATCAGCCCATGACTTCATTTGGTATAGCCTTGGTGCAGTTCAACATTATTCATCATATTTTCACAGCAAGACAAGGATTTATTATGGCACCAGTGTGAATTATTATTTTAATTTGAACACATTAATCCTCACCTTGGTCAAAGTGACACCAAATCAAAGACCAGGCACAAATACTGTTGTTGTTGTTGTGTAGAAAATTGAACTCCCTTTGTTAAGAATAGATCAGTGTAATGAGTATAAGCCATGAAAACTGGTTGTAATTCAAGTCAAACCATCAAACTTGCCATTTGAACTGTGGGTTTACATTGGATTTGTCAATCCTTAAAGTCTGACCTTAGTCCAAGCGTGTCTTCTTGGAAGAAAAAGAAACGGGGGTACTTAGTTAAATGTTAAATTAAATGTTAAATGGTTTGGTTGTATTCATATTCTCTTTAGAAACGAACCTAACTAGGCGATAGACTAGGGCCATAACCATACATGTCAAAACACTGAAAACCCATTTTGGAGTACTCCCTGTTCATATGTTTTTGTTTGACGTCTTTCAGCCTCAGCGTAAAACAGGTCATAAAAAGTCCATGAGACATACAGTACCCATAGCATGTCTTGGATCCACTGGGACTCGGTGCTGACGTAAACTGGAGATGAATAACCCGAGCGCACAGATGATGAGCGGAAGCGCCGGAGCGCACCTCCCCTTAATAATCTGTATGAGCAGCGTCGCTGTCTTTTCAGCACCACTCACCGATAATCCAGGCAAGCGGAGAGGCAGGACTGGCAAAACTGACTTCTCTGCAATCTACTGTGGATGTTTTTGTTTTTGTTTTTATCTCCAAGCAACACAATACAACTTTTTTTTTTCCCATGGAAGAAGATAACAAATCCTCATTTTAAGGAAAATAAGAGTTTTGATGTATTGGTCTATTTGTTTTTCCCCAAACAGGACTGACCATATGGTTGGTGGATGTGTGATTTTACAGCTTTTCGCTGCGGATTCTGCTTAATTTTTTTTTTTTTTCATAATTCCATTATAGACTTAGTTGATCTTTTAATTGCGCTTTGGAAGTCCAGAAGAATGTCACATGAATTAATAAGTTGTTGCTGAAAGAACTTTAGCCTAGTTGATTATTTTGCGAGAGGCTTCAGATGTTAAGTCAGTAATTTAGGAGTCATTTGTTTTTCCTTTAATACGTGGAGATTGTGTATCTAGTAGGGATGTTTACTTTAGTAGTTGGACTGTTGTACCTGGTCAGTGGACGCACGGTGCAAAGCCAGGACGCTACAGGTAGCCGCTTCGTCTGTAATGCCATTCCCCCGGGCGCAGAGCCTGGCTGCGACTATGGTCCTACCGGGAACCGTGTCCAGAGCAGCAGCCCTGTGGAGGACGAGCTGCGGAACACGATCATCCACCTCCGGGAGACCATCCTGCAGCAGAAAGAGACCATCGTGAGCCAGCAGGGGACAATCAAAGAGCTCAACTCCAAGCTGGCGCGCTGTGAGACGGTAACCGAGGAGACATCGCAGGGCAAGTCCCGAGGTCAGGGTACCAGACGGAAGGAGTACGGCAAGAATACCATGGGGGACCTACCCAGGGACCCCAGCGAGTCCATAGACCAGCTGGGCAAGACCATGCAGACTCTCAAGGGTCGGCTTGAAAACTTGGAGGTAAGATGGCACAATCATTCAGCTCTAACGTCTCAGTAAATCGCTTTTCTTTTATCTCTCCCCAAACCAACATGTTAATACTGCCCATCACTGTAACCAGCTGCATTATATTTATGTTATCGGTGCTCTATGCATCTTACGAGCGTCCTTCAACCCTTTCACCAGTAATATGTCTCACTGTGGAGCACTGCATGCACGTCTATAACACTCAGCACTGCAGGAGACATCTCATGGGAATCTTGAGATCAAAGGGTCACGTAAGGCTTTTCGCATGAAGCCGTTTTGAAAAGAGAACTGATGGCGAATCCCACTGCGTAAAAGTCATCAACAGGACGACAAAAAAATCTTGTCAAAGGGGTATCAGGCATTTGGTGCATGCATTTTGCAACGTGTCCTTGAATTATTCATGAGCGCTGTGTGTGTGTTCCACGTGTTGTTCTTATTTGCAGTCATGTGACTAATCATTCAAAGCAGTTGATGAAATTCTTTCCTGCAAATTACACATGCACCAGAGCATTAGAAAACTTTATTTTGAAAGAAATGCTTATATTAGTGTTGACCTCTTTGCTGTGCATCTCAGCCTTTTGTTCTTTTGCTTCCTGCATTAATGTCCTGAGACTCTGAGATCACATTCAGCTGATATTGAGGTCACCTATAGTGGAGTGCTTCACACACAGTAGGAGGTTGACATAAGCCCCGGTTTTATCTCTCACCTACATGTCGTATCAGTAGTGTGGTACATTTTTCACCATCTGACAGCCCTGATACAGCAAACAGTGTTACATAAATTCAAGGTTATTTCTAGATACAGCTGCATTGTCCATCCATTCCTCAATCTCTCTACCTCTACACCACCGCCATTTCTTGATTGTGGAAGCTTTATGCCCTGGACCAAATTCAAGATAAACAGTGCAGGACAGATATTCTACTGCATTTTCTCACGTATTTATAGATCTGCATCTGCTAAACATAATGATAATTACTGTACAACTCCTGGGTCAGGACCTGTCTCATGAATCACAGCCATCTGCATATGTCAACTGTCGTATTCATGGCTTTGCAATTGCTTGCTTTGGCCCTCAGTGCCAAATCACAAAGGGATATCTCACTGGAGTCATTCAGATGGTTCTATTATGTCAGGAAATATTAATTAAACTCTGTGAATGTGTCACAAATCATCTGAATCCCAGAGTGTACCAGACAGCAGGGAAACATCAACCCAGCTTTAGAGGTGAACAGCTGAAGGAATTTAGCAATATTTCTGTGTAGCACTTATAAACACAGACCCATACAGTTGTTGTCACCGTCTGCAATCACACCAGGTGTGATGTCACAAGGGGCATCTACTTTTAATACCTGGCCCAGCCATGGGTGTTCGGCAGGTCACCAGTCAAAGTCTGCCACGGGGGGCACACTGTCTTTGTTTTGATATTGCCGTATCAAAAACAATGGTGCTAACATGATATCAAACCTAAAAAGTAGGTCAGTTGTCTGCTGCAAACCTAGAGCTTCATGGGGACTTAGTGCACAAGATTAATTTGATTAAATGTCTATGTCATTGTTTACCTGTGCCTCTGCCCCCACATTCCATCTATCAGTTTATCTATATGCTGTCTCTTGCAATCTTTCCCTCTCCGCCTCTCAGCAGCAAAGTGTACGTCTTCCCAACACAAATATGTCCGCTGGAGGTGCCTCAGGCCTAACTCCTTTGCCCCCAGAGCTGCGGGAGCTGCTGCGGCAGCGTCTGGGGGCGCTGGAGACCCGGCTCCTCCGGAAGGTGGCTGAGCTGGAGGAGGAGAAGAGCCGGCTCTACAATGAGACAGCGGCTCACCGCCAACGCACAGAGAGCGCTCTCAATTCCCTCTTGGAGAGGATCATCGAGCTTGAGAAGAGTAAGTAATACAATGGGTGCTGTGAAATGCTGGCCAGAGTTAATGCCAGACATTTTTTGACTGCCAGATTTAGCAGCAATTAGTCAATCCCTGTGCAAATTTCTGATGATGCAAGTAAAAATCAAAGATAGCTTTTCACAGAGCCTTTCTCGGAGCAGCTCCTGGTCTTGGAACTAAGACTTGAAAAGCAATGCTGAATGCTTAATTAGTTTAGGAAATATAGGAGAGGTGTCCACACTTAAGGGTATCACATTGATGGTTGATGCCAAAATAAGTCAAAATGTCTCTGCCCAAAAGAAAATGATTTTAGGAGATTATTTCAGCCCTTACTGGACATTTCGTGTATGCTAATGTTCTTTGCTGTTTAGGATACATAGTTTAGTTTATTTAAATCAGAGTACATAGTTCAGAAGAGATGGGTACAATAACACACCAACCTGTACAATTTAATGGATCAACACAATAGTCCTGCTACTTTTGTGAGCCATAAGTTTAGTTTATAACAAGGCAGTGCCAGAATAGTATGAGTTAAATTTGAATCTAGGTTCTAGTTTGTGGTGTTGTTTTGTCAGCTATAGTAGAAGTGTGAAAGTTTTTTTCAGCAATAACTCTACAATGACCTGTTTGTATGCCAGGATAGAGTCTAGCACCCCGTGATTCTGAGAAGTTTGTGCTTGTGGAAGGACAGCGAAGGCAAAGGTTGTGGCAGAGGGCCATTATACTTCATACCCATTTTAATTACTGTACATGATGTTTATTTTTTTCTCTTCTTTTGTGTTGACTGTTGCATCATACTGGTTTTATTGGTCCTGCAGGGAGGAACACTGCATCCAACATGAGCCTGTATTGTAAATCTTTTTTTCAGTGTTACAGCTACACAACATAGCCAGACTAGGCAGTGAGCACCATATACTCAAATAAAGCTGTGGTACAATAACAATAAAATATGAAGCGTGTTTCCTTGGTGCAAACCCACTGGAAAAATAGTTTATGTGTGTGGTTTTTGCAAGTCATTTTTTTCCTGTTTTGTTTTTATTTTCATGTTATTTTTCAGCAATCTTCTCTCTGTCTTTTTGGCTTGACCGTGCATGATCTATAACCATTTCTATTTCTTGTTTTTTATTCAGTGTTGTTTAAATATTAACAATCTTGTAGACTTTCAATTAATTGACAACAGTTGCATTATTTATATGTTGTGATCCATTTGGTCACAACTGCCTCAGTGTAAACACCTGGGTGAACCAGAGCAGCAAAATGAAATATAAGTTATGTTTTTATGTTTTGGGACTTCATATAGCACATAGTTTTTCTTCTTGCAGCTGACAGACTGGTTGATAGAATGGCTTATACCAGCCCACAGCTAAACAAGGCTGTGGTGCTTTGAACTTAACACTTCTTAGAGTTTAGTCTGTTTTAATATGCTAACGCCTGTAGTTTACACTAAACACAAACTACAGCTCAAAATAATCATAAGCCAAAGTACTGAACAAATGAAAAGTTTGACTTGATGGTGAAAAGCAAGTTTACAATTAAACCTTAGAAGAACACGAATGCCTGTAGCAAATTTCAGGGTGAGCCATCCAATAGCTTGCAAGAGAAAATTCACCAAGGTCATTAGGATTCATCTTCTGGCCACAATAAATGTCCATGAAGTAGCCGCTGAAATATTTAAAGTGGCGGACAGACTGAGAATGGCCTCCATAGAGCTGTCGTACAAGCGTGGATGAAAATCAGCCCGTTTCCTCACTGATGTGATATTCCTCTTCCTCTTCTTGAACCTAAGTCTTGGCTACAGTATTTTAACCTTCTAAGCATAAACTTTATTGCCAAGTATCATCAAAATTAAAAGGAATTAGATTCCAGCCCAATGGCCCCTGATGTGCACAACAATAAAAATAAATCTTCTGAAAAGATGATGACATTCTTGATAAGATCAAGTCATCAAAAAAAGCTCACCATTCAAAATTAATCATGTGCTATCATTATCCATCAACAGGTAATAATGCCTTCAAATCACCTGAGGATTTTAAGGTGTCCCTTCCTCTTCGCACGAACTATCTGTATGGCCGTATCAAGAAGAGCCTCCCAGAAATGTACGCCTTCACCGTGTGCATGTGGCTCAAGTCCAGCGCCAGTCCCGGCATAGGAACCCCATTCTCCTATGGTGTGCCAGGCCAAGCCAATGAGATAGTCCTCATCGAATGGGGGAACAACCCCATTGAGCTGCTAGTTAATGATAAGGTAGGTCCATAACATGAAACTGTTATTTCATTAACTGTGATTATGTCACTCTGTCCACATTTATGAAGAAGGAAAATGTACTTGAATCAGAAACTCAGAATCTTTTATTATTTTCCTGGCAGCGCTGTTTGGCTGTAATGATAGTAGTAAACATAGATCAGCAATGATGCTAATTAAAGACCGCATGCACGAATAGGGTCATGTTAGCTTACTCTGTGGTGAGAAACAAGCAGATAGTTACTGTATGATGTGAGCTCAATAATCATACAACTGAGAAGAGATCCACTGGCCATCAGCTCTGAATATTTAATTTTGCACCTTATAAACATTTAATTTCATTGGCCCACATTCCACACACACAAATAGCAGTAATTCTTTGGAGAATTTATTCAGATCTGTGTGCTTTGAAGGCCTCATCTTTTTCATTCTATAACAGCTCCCTACTGTGAGTTTCCAGTCAACCAAAGGCATTTCAATTAATACAACATAAAGTGGTAGAAATGCTCATGAATATTTGATGTATTTTAGTATTAAAGGATAAGGCCGGTCATTTTCTATATTAACGATATTTTCAGCACTCCCATACAAAGACTACAACCGACACCGATTTGCCTCTGCTCATGGTTAGTGCCCGTCAGTGTGCCAGTCCTGGATCCGCTTATTCGTTTGTGCCATAGACCATCATGTTGTTCAAAAATGACTAAAAACACATCACTGAAATACAACGCTGCATTGGGTGACATTTCTTCATTAGCAAACCCCTGAGCTGAGCATGACGAGCTAGTGGAATGTAAACAAAGCAGAGAGCTAATGCAAGGTCTCACTCATGTGCAGCTGACTCGTGCTGACTTCAGGAAATTATGGCTGCTTGAAGCCTTTAGAGCAACACAGTGGGGTCTGGGGCTTCATAATGAGGAAACATGTCACCCAGTGCAGTGGTGTGTTCCCCTGATGTGTTTTAAATTGTTTTTGAACAACAACGGAGATCTGTCACACAGAATAACAAGGTAATCCAGGTCTGACAGCTGACAGACATTAACCACGAGTAGAGGCAATTCATTGTTGGTTTTATTGTCTGCTGAAATTATTTTTAGTATAGAAAATGACTGGCCTTATCCTTAAAAGGGAAAATATGTTAATTGTTATGTCAGTATAAGCTGTAATAATAGATGTATTGTTTCCTGATAGCACAACTGTTTCTGCGGCAGTGTTGGAGTTGTGGGATTCTTTGGTGAAATGTTCTTTTCCTCTCTTTCACTTTCTTGTTTACATTTGGTGTTACTGGCACAAGCAGGTCTGCAGCTTTCCCTTCACCATGCATTATACATGTGCTCAAGTCAGACAGATGAAAGAAGGATGATTGGAGAAAGGGAAGAGAGTACTGTGTGAGGAGAAAGAGGAGGGAAAGGGATAGGAAATAGAAAAGCCGTGGAGCTTCAGAGGTGATACTGCACTGAAACGAGAGAGCAGGGGAAAGCGTCTAACATCAGAAGGTGCAAAA
>NW_018128054.1:991420-1045019 GCF_001952655.1 Monopterus albus | reverse complement strand
TAACATCAGAAGATGGAAAAAAAATCCCATTATAATCTACTGGAAACTGAGAAAGAAAGCAACAGAGGAGGAGAGGAAAACAAGGCTAGTGAATATGATTGCCTTATGTGCATCGACACATCCATGTGTTGAACTTGTTCACGGTAATAACAGGATCCACTGGGGTGCTTTGTTTATGATGTTCATTTGGCTGCATACTGAGGTGGAGCAGAAAAGTGCCTCAACAGTATTAAAAAGTGCAGCCTTGTCTGAATTTTGTATTTGTGGGTGGCTATGTAGAGGAAGAATCTTTATTGTTATAACGCAACATCTTCATCGAGATATTCTCTTTGTTCAGTAAAATTGTTCATATCTCATGATTTATTTCTCCTACTTTTGAAGCAGGTTCATGCTTATGATGTCTCAGTTTTCCAGTGAAATGCGACTGCCAGGAGTTTAATTTGTAATGGATTCAACTGGACTTGTACAACATTGACACTGTGGCAAGAGTGCATGTGTAACCAGGCGCTCTGAGCTTTAGAAATCTACTGTTATCTGGAATGGCAGTTCTACACAGATTATTCCAGATCTTTCCAAATACCATTCAATATTACTGTGGTTGATGCATGTGAGCTACATTAACATACTGTACATCACTTCTTCTTCCCCTGGTTGGAAGCAGAAACTTAAATCACTTCTTCTCTTTGTACATGTCCTTCTAAAACATTTTACACGTACATGCAGAACCTTAGCAATCTTTTAAGGTATGGGACAAAATGTCCTTTGAACCACAAGTAAAATACATCATTTTTTCACAGCATTTTGATGTGTCACAGCAGCAGAAGCACAGATGTAGCTACTGTACCAACACCTGTATTCCACTGCACTAGTACTGCACATGCCTACTTACTGGGGCATGAAGCAAAGGTACACCTGTCCTTTTCCTCCCATGCCAAGTAAAAATGTCTGCATTGTCAACAAAAAAATGACGGCTGCTGCATTGTATTAACTGTAAAATTATACCTTTTTATGTTTTGAGAATGAGATCATTTGCAATCATTTAAAAAAAACAGTCATGTATTCATGGTAGTGTACGCATTATGGATATAGTGTTTTACTATTAAGCACTTTGTGTACGACACAGATGTTATATTAAGTGCGGCAGAATATTTGGCAAAGATTTATTTTTCATTTTAAGTCCCTAAGTCTTTAAACAGTCAGTGAGGCTCAGACTGCTTCAGCTTGGAGAGACATTATAATAACAATTAAATACAGTAATACTGCCAGTGTTCCCTGTAGTCTCAGTGGTGTAAAAACGCCACCTGGCATCTTTAACCAGGTCATTTGCTTCTGTAACTGCAAATGACTTGAATTTTATTTTCTCTGATTCTTCTCATCTGTTTGGGTTTATTTGTATCTGGAGCTACATCTGCATGAAACCGTTCTTTAAGCTTGCAAGAAAAAGGCTAATGAGTTTCACACTCATAATCTCATGTGTTGCGTTGTATCCTCTGAGGACTATGATGTCAGTGGTTAGTAAAATATCCAGTTGTTTCCCTTTGATCTGTGAACAAAGCACAAACGCATAAGAGGACACTTGTTTTGCTGTTAGCTACCCTACCGCTTTGAAGGATGTTATATCCCTTGATGTCACCTGGGTAATCTAAATTTTATATGTTGCTCTGGTACATCTGGAGAATTCTCTGCAGAGGGCCGTCTCTTTGAAACCCCAGCTCTTCTAATTGCTATTCTTGTTTGTTACGTGGTACAATTACTCTCAAACCTCTCTTGACTCATCTTGCCCCCTTGTATTCCCCCTTCTTTGTACACTCCTTCCTCATTTCGCTCACCTTTTGACCTTACCATCTTGCTTACCATCTTACCAGGTGGCCCAGCTCCCTCTGTCAGTGAGTGACGGGCGCTGGCACCATATATGCATCACCTGGACAACGAGAGATGGTTTCTGGGAAGCGTACCAGGATGGCGAGCGTCAAGGCACTGGGGACAACCTGGCCCCCTGGCATCCAATTAAACCAGGAGGGGCGATCATCCTGGGCCAGGAGCAGGTGAGATCAGTAGAGAAGCTTAACTGGTAGGCAACAGGTGTGTGTCTGTGCATGCATGTGTGTGTGTTTTCCTTGTGTCTGTAAGACCCCAGTGTACATTCCCCCTGAGCTGAGTGCCGGAGGCACAGAGCAGGGAGTGGGGGAGAGGAGAGAAGCTCTTCTCACGCTATCATGGCCCTTTCAGTATTACCTCATTTGTCTACCCCTGCCATTATGCCCTTCGGAGCTGTGTTAGTGAGTCATTCTAGCAGTTAGCTCTAGTAGAGCGAATACACAGTGTAGTTAAGACATGTAGAGCAACTTATGAATAATCTCCACAGAGAGCCACTAACTCACACTGCATTAGATTGGAATCTAAGGAGGGCTCTGTTGTTTTATGTTTCACTCATACACACAAGGTGAGATTTCTGGAGATTGCACAACTCTTAGATATGTTAAAGTGATAGTACACTGAGAAATATAAAGCGGTAGTTTGATAAAAATCAAACAAAATTGATTCATTTCAATTAAAGTCTGTTCACATTTCCTTCAGATGTTAAATATGCCTCTTTTCTTTCTCTATAAAGGACATTGTTGGAGGCCGTTTTGACGCCACCCAGGCCTTTGTGGGCGAGCTAAGCCAGTTCAACATGTGGGACCGAGTGCTGCGGCCAGTGGACATCATGGGTCTGGCCAATTGCTCAGCTTACATGCCTGGAAACGTGGTTCCTTGGATTGATGCTAATGTGGAAGTTTTTGGCGGTGCGACTAAAGCTGCTCTGGAGATCTGTGAAGATCGTGCTTTTGATTCCTAAAGGATCTATTGTAAGGAATCCAGTACGAGTAATTGGGATTGAGAAGCTAAGTATTCTGACTGTTTGTTGCTTTTGTCAACTCCCAAAGGAAAGAGCATCAGTACATTTTTACATATTTATATGATCTCACTGCATAGTCTCAAAGACTCACATGTTGATGTGTACATTCAATTTGCACCCTGGAGACAGTACAGGAGATGTCAAATTGGTCTGCTCATCTGAAGAAGATGCTGTATGCTGTTGCATCAGTCTACCATAATGATGTCACCTACTGTTATTCTGTTTTGTTCTCTTCAGTAGCTTTCATTTGACTCCCCTTTGAAAACAATTCTTTTTGGTTGCATTCCTTATACCGACAATATGCGCTATATTTGTAGTGAGTGTGCGCTCACACAGGTTTTGATGTGCTGTGGAACACCATTCCCGAGTTACATGGTAGAGTACTACATGCTGTGAGCTTCCTTGCTGTTTGAAGAGCAATGAGGCGCTGAACAAGAAGTGCAGTGAAATGAGGTGGATGCTCTAGAGTTCAAAGTGGGCAAGAACAACCCTCTCTATTGATTATCTTGCAGCAACCCAACAATACAGATTGTCTATTATGCATGACCCCAAGCAGCGATTGGAAGCCAGTGCAGAAGTGACAGTGCATGCCTTCTGTCAATACACAGAGCGTGTGCTGCGTCCAAACAAGCCAATGCAGTGTGTTGACGACATTATGTAAGTGTGTTCATGTGTGTATGGCTTCTCTTGTGTGCAAAAAAGACCAGAGATTATGAGGAAGGGAGTTCTTGTAAATCTATGATTAATGCCTCCATGACCCTCGAGCAGCTGCTGTGTCCCAAACAGCTTTGTGGAAGTGCTTGCTTTGCTCAGGTTAATAGCAATGTCGGATGGCTGCCCGCGACTGGCGTATCAACCAACCTGTGGACACCAGCCAAGCGGCCGTTGATGACAGGGACTGCGCTTGACCTTCAAGGACAATCCTTAAGTCTTCGGCTTGGTAGTAATCATCTGTGCTTATGAATGAGTGTGGCAGTGAGCAGCCACTGGTCTGTTGGTGTTTCATTAAGCTAAGTGTATTGTAATTAATAAAATATTGATATATAGTGGGGGTGTCAGCATCACTCTCTGGACATTATGAATGTTTCAATCAGATGGAATTTGGTCTTAGATGTCTCTCACTGAACAAGATGAACAGTTTTGCATATGATATATTTTTCAAAAAATTTATTTATTCACCACTCAGTGAGTAAAAAAGCTGTTTTTTGCAGTTTAATTTATGTCTGTCCTTAATGTTACAGTGGACATTTGTTTCAACACTGTTTAAACAGTAAAATATTGAAAACAAAGCCTGGTGCTGAAAGAGATTTGGTATCACCTCCAGAGTTTCTATTTTACCTCTCTGTGGACTTTCCATATTGAGGAGACACTAGTATAAAAAGCTTCTATTCACATTTGAAAAATGCTACAATGCAGTAGATACCTGGACAGAATGTTATAAAAGTGAAGGTGTACATTCAACTTTATATGGACTTGTTGAACATGTCACCATCCTGCTGTGACTGTTGCTCCTTTGAATGTCGTTAATGTTTCAATGTAAAAGTTTATTTTCGTGTACAAAGTGTATTTTTCTTGCTTTTTCTGTTCATGATTTTTGTCCATTAGTAGCACATTATGTAAAAATAGCAGCGTTACTAAAAATGCTTTGTCTAAATGGTAAACGGCCTTTTGTGAGAACCATACGTGTTCTTGCTTGTGAACAAACTTGTTGTCAGCTTTTACAACGCTAACAGCTCACGAGCAGCACAGACAGCGAGGGACACGAGAAAAAGAATTGTGTTTGCTATTGTTGTTTTAAAGTCTTCTTTATGTGCAGTACCCGTTCAAATGTTGCACCTTTGAGCCGTGTGGCTGAATGTCCATCTGCAACCAATAAAAGAATGAACAAGTTCTACAAGTGTGAGAATTAAAGCAGTAACTCAGTGATGTGACTGAACAGCTGAACAGCTGTTTGAACAGTCGAAACCTGTTTTATTAAAATATCACTGCACAGCATTAGTGATGAAGTCAGAGTGGAGCGTATCCCTGCCAAGGTCATGTGCCCTGCTTTCCTGATGTTTCTTAATATGGAAGCCCCACTTTAATTTTTGATGGAGATTAATAAAAATCAATATTTTACTGTGACATTTTTGGCCACATCAATTCTAAAGGAGCTGAAGGCGTCTGTCTAGTTGGTAGTCATATCATTTGTAGGAGTAGTCGTAATACACATGAAAGGATATGTCCTCTCATCTGGGCAATGTAATGTTGTCAACAGCAGAGAAATCCTCTGAACTGGCAGTGACCCAGGTGGCAATGAAAAAATCTGGCCATGTGGATTATGGGAGATGCTACTATGTAGGACACTGTGAGCCTTCTTCATTCTCCTCGACACTGTGTGTCGATGCTACTGCAAATGAGGGGCCAGGGGTTGCATGAGGGGGCCCCGATTGTTTTATTTTAACAACAATCTGAGGCCTCTAATAGACAACCAACAATGTTAAGTATGGGGACCTTTTTAAACATATTTTGATTCATTGCATTGCTACTGTACCACTGCAATTCGAATGTTTTTGAATTAATTATTCCAGAAAAAAATTCCAATTTGCATTTATTTAGTTGGTGTAAAACACACACTGTAGAATGCCAATGAGTAATGTGTGGTTCCTCAGCTAATCTTGTTATGCTTGGGTGTAAGAGGATGGTAATATATGTAGACATGCAGAGAATTCCTGATACTCATTTTTGCTATGAGATGACTCTGTAGAATTCTTTCTTCTTCCATAAATGCTGCTGTTAAGTTGGAACAAGGTGTGGAACCATGAGTGCAGCCTCTGCTGGAGTCTCCAAAACAATTCAGTCAGTGCTGAAGAGCAAGCAAACACTTATGACAAACTGGTTGCTGCTGTCACATCATACTGTACCTCCTGCTTTCTCCTTCATATTTGGTGAATACTGTGTATAAGACAAATTATCTGTGAGAAGGTGTTGCAGGGCGCTAATAAAATCTGTGGGGAATTGAAGTGAAAAGCATCATCTTTGAGTTTCACAAATATCATCTGTCTCGCTGACAGTTCTATGATTCAACATGGTAAAGAATGTGTGTGTTTGTGTGCGACCGAAGGCAACACTTTGCTGGTGTATTGGGTCTGAAGAGTAGATTTGTTCCAGTTATTAAGTTTTTCTCCCACTGCGGCGAAGCTCGAAAGTTAGCAAACCAGTAAATTTCTGGAGGGTGTTTGAAGAAATTATCTCGGCAGCTACTGCAGATGTAATGATAACAGTATATCACTACAAACAAATTACCTTTTCAGTGGTGCTGCCAACTTGTCTGTTTATTCATTACACATGACTGAATAGAATAGCAGTGAATAATTATTTGGTACACTTATATTAGCTTTCTTTCACATCCATATGCTCTTCTCTCAGTCCTCTGACTCATCTGGTTTTCCCAACATTGCCCAAGGTTGTGTTAAAATGTGCGATAAGCCCATAATTAAAATCAAATTACACTGAGTGTATTTGATTGCCACTGGATAGTTTGCAGAGTGTTGGAGGAGCTGAGTGTGGGGACTGGGGTCGAATTAAAGTCCTATTTTGCTCTTAGCACCCTCTCTCTTGCTCATGGATTCCCCATAGAGCCCCAAAGTACAAGCTTTGTAAAGACTGAGAATAACAAGTTTCACTGCCTAGATTAGAGAAGTCTGGTGGCTTAGTAATTAAAGCCTAATAGAAGAGCAGCCCGTGCAGAGACAAGGATCTCTGAGGCATTTGGAAAGTCCTGTTTTCCTGGATGTCACAGACTATCATTGAAACCCACAAACCCCCCTTTCACCCTGTATCACTCTCTTTTAAAAATTGTGCATAAAAAATGCTATACACTGTTCACATATGTGATTTTGTCTGGGAGCCCTTCTCTAAATGAATCACCATAAGTGTTACTCATTCATTTTAGAGAAAGAGACAGTTTAACATTAGAGAAAAGGTTAAACATCTCTCCCTTTTTGCACCAGTTTACTTATTTATGCCCCGTCAGCCCAGTAGGTGAGAGAAACGCCGATGGTGTTTTGGAGGAAAGAGAATAAAAAGAGTGAGGACAGAGATGACACGAGGGAGGGATGAACAAATTAATCAGCAGAGAGGAAACAGCCGCTGTATGACAGTGTGTAATGCCACCTCTCCAAAGATCAAAGCAGCCATAGATGCTAGATGAGGATGTCCATTCATCTTCATTTTGTTAAGCAGCACACGGTATTTTTAAGCGTAGTAGAAAATCATAAATCTGACTCTTGTTCATTCTCACATTACAAAGCTCCATATCCAGTCTGTTCTAAATGTCTTGTTTAATCTCACACTTTGTTCTCTGATTCTGAGGATGAAATATTGTATTCCTACAGAGACCATTTACATTTATAACAATATCCTGGATTTCTGCAGAAGAAACTATAAAACTAAATCTGGAAGATGGGTTGTAATATGTAATTTTATGGCTGAAAAGACAAGAGCTTCAATCTCTTAAAATCCTACGTTCTAGCAACCTGTGTGGACTGCAAATTTTAAAGCAGCCTTTGTTTGGCTGTCTTGCGACAAATAGTAAAGTGCTGCAGCTACAAATCTTTGTGCTTCACTAAAGGGTCTCTATTATTTCTCCAAACACCTATGTTCCCCTGCTTCACCTAAAGACATTGGCTGTAAATTGACCTATGTCTATTTGTCTTTTCTTGCCTTTAACAACATTTACTAGGAAATGTAGTGTGTGAAACTTTCACCGTCAAGATTAGCAAAATTCCTTAAAGCTACATCATGTAATGTTTTCAAATATTTTTGTTGTAGAATTCTGCTCTAAAACTTGTCTTAATGTGGCGAGGTGCTGTCGACACCTCCTGTGACCCAGACTCACTGAACAGCGCTGGCAGCAGTGCAGAGATATTAGTTTCTAAAAGGTTTTGTGCAGGATTGACCTCTCAAACTAATCAGAGATTTTCAATTATTTCTGCAGTTTTGTTGAATTCTCGTTTACTGTAATTTCATAAGAAATGCCCGAAGAGCTGGGCAGAGTGTAGTAGATCATAGTAGAGCACAGTGGAGCAGGGAGAGGGAGCGCTGTGCGGAGCAGAGTGGATTGATTTGAAGTTTAATGTAGCTTTATTTAATGTGTTTTGGAAGAAAACTGAGCTGTTTCAATTTCCATGAATGAAGTTATTTGTCTGTGGGGGAAATGCACTTAACACTGTGCAACACTGTACTAAACTAAATCTTTTAACAGAATTCTACATTTTGAGAAATTTGCAAAGCTAGGTTAGCTTAGCTTAGCACAAAGACTGGAAACAGGGGGAAACAGCTAGCCTGGCTCTGTCCAAAGGCTGGTTCTGTTCAAAAGTATAAGAATCAGCCTACTATACCTCTAAAACTAACTAATTACACATTGCATTATAATTAGGTTGCTTTAGAGGTGCTGGTAGGCTGAGTTTTATACTTTTGAACAGAGCCAAACTAGATGTTTCCCTGTTTCTTAAAAAATTTAAATATGCCCAAAGTGTTAAACTATTCCTCTAAGCAACACACAAACTATGCAGTAAGTTACATGAACAGATTCCTAAAGTGTTTCTCGATGCTTGTGCCATGAACAGAAAAAAAAAGCAATGAGAATCAGTGGTTTCTTAATTGTTATGATGGAAATATGAGGAAGAAGAAGATGTGGATTGAGTTGACCAGGTCCGAAAATAAAACACACCTCATTTCCAGCTCAGTCACAAGTGTGATAAACAAATCAGTGCTTTTCCCCTGGAGATTAAACACAGTTAGTCATCACTTTATTATCTGATGTTGATTCATGAACAGACTCCCAAAGTCACCTAGTAATAAACTAGATGTGATTCTTCGTGATCCTTTTATCTCGGTGGAATCTAATCAGATGTTGGTGGCTTGCTTTCCCCCACAGGGACCATGGATAAGTGTATTATCTAGATCATTCCACCGCTGCTAACAAAATCACCACCAACCAACATTTCCAACACACCCTCCCTTTCAACCAACTCACAGAGCATGTGTGCACAAATGCACATGCTCCCTGCTGGTGTTATTAAGCCATGCTCTCTACTCACAATAGCAGATCATGTGACTTTTATCAGGAAAGGGATCGGGGGCATAGAACTATTTGTGTGTGTGTATATAAATCCATACTATTTATAGAGTGTCTGCTTTCTGTCTATGAATATGAACTGTCTGTTCCCACTGGCTAAACATAAGCCCATCCTGCTTTGGATCAAGCTACACACTACGGTTTATTACTCTACAGGCAGTCTAGACAGACAAAAGGCTATGGGGGACATGACAGATGGAGGAAGGAAGCATGTTTCAGTGACTGGTTAGAAAAAAATCAGTTGAGCTTGATGCCTGAGCTGTTGACACCGAGGGAGAGGATGGGATCAACAAAGTAACCCAAAGCATAAAAAATAAAGACCTGTGTGTCTGAGAGTAGTGTGAAAGGAATGGTTATGACATGGCAGCCTTGCTGCCAAGGTCAGTATCACTGTGTTATCTGTATGCTCTGCAGATTCGAAGTGGCTGAGAAGAGGCTGGGTAAAGTTGCAGCAGGTACACAATCTTCATGTATACAGATGAAAAATGAACAGTTTCTTGTGTAAACCTGTACCGTATGTGTGCATGCTGTTTAATCACAGCACACATCGTTACTGTTTGAATGA
Source organism: Monopterus albus (assembly GCF_001952655.1). Classification (NCBI taxonomy): domain Eukaryota; kingdom Metazoa; phylum Chordata; class Actinopteri; order Synbranchiformes; family Synbranchidae; genus Monopterus; species Monopterus albus. The sequence continues at coordinate 1,035,434 of NW_018128054.1, read as the reverse complement.
AATGGATTAGTCAGTGATTTGTGTGGCTGGGAATTTGTATTTGTTCAAACAAACTTTGAGCCGTGCACAGATGTACACATAATGAGAGTTTTCTGCAAACAAGCATGCATCACTAAATAACAAGTCCATGCATCACATATAACAAGTCCATGAGGCAATGGAATGAATCAAAGTAGAAGAATTGCACAATTTGATTATGTTTTAGCCTTGTTTCTTGTTATGCAATTCATTTCTTGATTAAAATGCATCATTAGTATCAGACAACACCATTAAATAATCAAGCAGTTATATATCCTGTAAGGAAGACAGTGAAATGCATATGCATGGCTGGGGGAGATTTAGTGGCAGGAGCCTGACACAGGCTTGGTTCATGCCAAGGAGCCCATTATTCACCTGAGTTACTTTGGCTATGATTGATAGCAACAAGTGTTTAGACTGATTGTGCCAAAGGCTTACAAGAGTTTCAAGGCTGTTCACATTAACAGTAATCAGTTTTGCATAACTGATACATTTTATATAATTAAAGCCATTCTTTTTCCCAGCAATCACATTTTCAACTGAGTTGGACATGAATATGGACGTGGCTTCTGGAGTCCAGAAGTTTGTGCAAAAACTTTAGTGGTGTGCATGTGTTTCTCTGACACAGCTGGAATGAGAGTTAAAAACCCTAATCCTGTGTTTTTAGGAGCAGCATGACATTTTGGTAAATACACTTTTTTACTTTAATGAGAGATGGATGAGAAGAATGAAACTATTCCCATGGATTATGAAGGCTACAGCCAGCAGCCAATTAGCTTAGCTTTGCACAAAGGGTGGAAACAGTGTGAAATAGCCAGTGCTGTAATACTCAAGTTCAGGACTCAGACTCAAGCAATGACTGCATTCAGACTGAAGTTAAGTAGGAGGACTAGGTCTTTTCTTTTTGTTTTTCTAACACGCTATAATAATTTATCATAAGATACTTGCACTATGCTGTATTCGTGGTATCCATTTCCACTAAGTGTACACTCCACCTTTCTGTAAATGATTTTTGCAATATGGTGATGAACTACACAAGAGGTTCCATTAACCAAATATTTTCTGTAATTGATTGATTTTTTTAAAACAGTGAGGACTCGAAACTTGCCTTGGACTCAAACACTGGGGACTTGAGACTCGACTCGGACTCAAACACTGAGGACCTGACTACAACACTGGAAACAACTGTACAGAGTTAACAAAATCCACCAACAAACAACTTTAAAATTCATTAATTAACATGATATATCATGTTTGTTTATTCTAAAACAAAATATTAATACGACAATTCACCTTTTACAGGTGTTTTGTTTCAGACTGATTTTTGGCTGCCTGGCAACTACTCAGAGCAAAGAAATAATCCTACAAATACACTTCAGTTTTTGTACTGATGAAACAAAGAAGATGCTGTATTTCCTTTAGAGGTGCTGTTAGGCATATTGTTGTACAGAGCCAGTCTAACTGTTTCCAGTCTTTGTGCTAAGCTAAACTAGCTGCTGACTGTAGCCTTATACTAAAATGTTGACAGGCTTCTCTCGTCTGAGAGACCTTATTTAGCGTATTTTGTAAACTAAGATGTTTTGGAAGCAATCACGTATCTCTGACATGTCCCATATGTTCTTAAGAGATTCATGGATTATAGCCACATGGGAGTCCATGATGTCGGGCTGCAGGACATTGCATTATTCCCCTTTGAGGAAGATTTCAAAGCCTATGTAAATATGTACCCTCTCATGTTTAATCAGCTACAGAAAAATGCACAGGCATGCACACAGACACACCTTTAAATGTCCTTTGCTCTCTGTACAAAGAATGCCTGATTCTGCCTTTACTCCAAAATGCCTTTATTCTATCTGGAGAATAATGCCAGAGGTTTTTCTTCAAGTGGGAGCAGCCCAGGTTACACCTCAGCAAGACATGCAGCTACTGTGTCTCATCTCTACCTAACAGAGCTCCTCAGGGATTATGACAGACTGAATGTCTCCACATAAATCACATACAGGGAATCATGCACAGAAGAAGGAGCAGTTCATTTAGCCACTGCTCTATGTAATGTGTTTACAGGTAACAAAAATGCAACACATTACTGTAAATGACAGACTGATAATATAACACAAACAGTGCAAAGCTTCTCTTGTCTGTCATAAAGCAGATTTGAACAGAGGGATTAGAAAGATGTGATTAACCCTGATGCAAACTTTAACTATTTAGGGAAGGTGTCGTGGTGACAGAGACAGCAATTAGTACAAGTGTGCATGCGTTTGTGACTGTATTTGTATGTGACGAGCCTTCAAGCGCACTGAGCCAAGGTTCCTGAGCACAGAGCTTTGTAGCTAAAAATGACAGCACCTGTCTCATTCAGACAACATTCGGGGGCGAGATGTCTCAGCGCTACATTAGGAGCGTTTTCTGCTACAGGATGTTTGGTGTGATCACAAATGTCTGGATTCCACGAGGAGTTCGGCTTAAACACAGTGATTATGGAATCAGTGTTCGTGTTAATGCCTGCAACCACCAGACATGGAGGTGAGTTTCAGAATAGCAACTATTTGCAGATCTAAATGAGAATTCACACCCTGCTCGAGGCTCCAGGCAGTTGTCTACAGCATTAAACTCAGACGCATTTGTCTCTGAGTGTCATCTGAGAAAAGAAGTTCAATTGTGATCTGTGGCATTTTCAAAATTCCACTAATTAGCCAGTGAAGGTCAAGAAAAGCTGATAAATCTGTCTTTGACTCTAAAGGAGCAGCCACGTTTATGGTGCCATATCTCCTTGTTAAATATTAATCATAACTAATCAGTGCATTTTCTCCATGACAATTATTGATTACAGTCATATAGGCAAACACACTGCATCCAGGTTCCTTGTTCCAGTTCAAAACAAGATAAAACACATTCTCCAGATTCCATTCAGGGAAAATTCAATGTTCAGTGGCCTCTCACAAACATATATAAAATTCCTGATGGATAGAAATGACCAGCTGTGGTTGATCGAGGATCATGCCCTGTTTACCATCTGTAAATGTTTTGTGGTGTCAGTGACGCATGCAGAGCTCATACAAGGCTTTATTCAACATGAGTGATCCAGTGAGGCGCAGAGCCTGACATCAACTTTGTTATTAAATTTTCACACACTGCTGGCTGCAATATCATCAGGAGCAAACAGTATCTACTGTGCACCTCTGTGCCCGGGCCTGTTTACCTGTGAGCTGGTGAATGTTTGCATGATTCTTAGATTGTGAGACAAGTCGTTAGGAGTCCAGTGAAACTATTTTTACTACTTTGCTGATTTATTTCACACATTTACAAGGTCAACACAAACCTGGCTCTTGGTCCTGAGAAAGATGAATTGTTAAATATCTAGCTCACTTTTAAGAGTTGTTAACGGACATGAGTGGAAAATAGATGGCCAAAAGTCTGTTGTGTGATTTGTAACTGTTACAAGATTCTTCCTGCTACTTATTTGCTCTTTGTAAGCATGTCATGCATCAAATCAGCCCCTGCCTTTTGTATTATAACGCTGAAAAATACCTGAACAGATGACTCAGCTGTTTAGAAAAGCAATAGTTTCTTCTCAAAAGATTAAAAATTCAGAACTCTGTTCTTATCACTTCAGAATAAGAATGAGCGTAGAAATATGGTTCTACCATCGAGGAATGACAAAACTGGCATTTTGTCTGTCTGCAGGCCTTTAAAAATAATGTTTAGATTTAGAGGGAAATAAATTTGACCCTTGCAAAAATATTTTAAAATCTCTTTTTTTTATTTGAGGTTTTTGACATAAAACTCAATAACAGCATCCTTCGCCTGAAGATTAAACACCAGCACAGTATCTATTAATGTGTTCCTTTAAATTGAGATTTACAGTATTTCTGCCTCAACTTGTAAATTATTTCTGGGAATAATTTGGTGCAGTGCAGCACAAACTCTGCTAAGTTTCTGGTTTGTGTATCAACCAGAGGCTGTCAAAACACATTCCCTGAGGCTGAAGAAAAGTAGGTATTGCCAATGTGTCACTTCAGTGGGGGGTGGGGGGGTGGGGGGTTAGGGTTAGGCTGTGTCAAATGCACTGTGGCATTTAGTGCCTCTTACTCCTGGTGCAGTTGTTTTATTGAACCACAGCTTTACACAAGAGCCTGCTGTGCTTTTACAACCTTCTGGTCAAACTGTTAATGTTGTATATAAGACTTAGTTGTTTGGCTTTAGGTCATTGGTTTGCCCATTAGATTAAGGCTAGATTTATGATCTTGCTTGGTGAAAGTAATGAGCTTCAGCATTGCAGCGCAGTCAAGAAATAATAGTCTTCTTGCTCTCTGGGCCCTGGTGCTGGTCAAAATGGATGGGTGTAATGAGGATCTCTGTGTCTTTATCTGCCTTGGTTTTCTTCCATCTTTGCACTATTGTAGGAACAGTGTGGATGATGCAAATTTAAAAAAAAAATCAAAGAGGATGTTTCAGAGAATGAAGACTAAAATAAACATGACATTGTGCTTTCACGGAGCTACAGCTAATGAGACTTGCTAAGTTGTAACCTGTAACATCATGTAGCATCTTCAAGGGCGAAAAGCTAATTCTTAAGCCTATTGTCTATGTGTTGCTTTTGTGAAGCACTGCTGATAAAAAAAATATGGCATGTCTGAAAAGGAGGTGGCCTTGCACAACATAAGTGGGCTGTCTTTTCAGTGCCTTGGTACACTCAGCTATTCCATCATAACGGATGGGGAGCTGTTCTTGAGAGGACATGCACAACACAGACAGTAACTGAGAGGTCACAAGCAGCTTGGAAAACAACTAACGTTTAGGCATAAGTAAAGCTATGCACGTGTGAAGTTTCACATGCTTTAATTTTACCATTCATTGGTATTTTAACTGTAACGACACAGTGCAACAAGACTGTACCATTTTACATAAATTGTAGGCATAGTAACATACTGTGCTTTTATTTTGTGCTTCAGTGTCTGATTTCTCTTCTCCCTCTCTCTTTTTATGCTGACTGACAATGTGGCAGACTTTTATTGGTTGACTTGATGATGTAATCATGGATTAAGTAAAAGGGATATTGACATATACTGAGATTTATGTATGAAGGTTCTTAAATAAAAAGTATATTAGAACATTTTATTAGCTGTTAGTGAAAGCAAGAAGTTACTTTTCAGCCCTTCAGAAATCTGAGTGACTTGTTATGATATCTATTAATATATATAACCCTCAGAGTTCTTTATTCAGCACTATGTTGTTTTAGTATTGATTCCTCCCCACAGGAACATCACTCAGTGGGAGGTTGTCTGGCCATGATTCATGAGATAACAAAAAGAAATAATATGAAAGAAATAATAAAAAATAAAGCACCACTCACATAGTGGTCGTGGCGACTAATTACTTTGTCACCATACAGCATTTGGCGGCTGAAAGCAGTGATATGTGTACAGAGCCTGAGGGCACAATCTCATTTTACATTCAGCCCCTTTTGTAGCTCCATGTAGCTGCAGGGAGTTCTACAAAGTTTTAACATCTGTTGACATTTACAGAGTAAAGAATCAGTGTATTTGATCTCGCAAGTGATAGTCATGATATTTTCCACTGCTTTGTTTGACTTCTTGGCAAGATGTTCAAATACTGCAGAAGTGCAGAACCTTTGTGTGCCAGTGTGTTGGTATTGATTATGCCAGTGTCATAAAATATGAAAAGAAATAATAAAAAATACCAATGATTACTGAAAATAAAGGCTAAGCATAGTGGAGATTTACATTTATAAATATGTATATGTGTTCATTTTTAACTCTAAGGTTATGAAGCTCCTCAGCGTGACAGAAAATTTGCTAACCATGAGAGCCATCTAGTGGTGAATCATGAAACCTCTTCTAATGCTCTTTCCACTTTTCATGTCAGACATAATTCTTTATTAGCTGGCTCCCAGCTTCACACCATTCTTCAACAGATCAGTGGAGCTGTGTGAAGTCCCCTCCTGCTTCAAATGCTTCACCATCATCCCGGTTTCCAGGAAACCATTTGTCAGTGGACTGAATGACTCCAGACCTGTCGCCCTGACATCTATACTTATGAAGCCCTTTGAAAGACTGGTGTTGGCCCACCTGAAGGACACTGTAGACCCTTTGCTGGACCCCCTGCAGTTTGCCTACTAGACAAACAGGTCAGTGGATGAAGCAGTCAAAACAGCACTGCATTACATCCTGCAACACTTCGACTCCCCAGGGACCTATGCACGGATCCTATTTGGCATTCAACACCATCATCCCAGCTCAATGTGCCTGAACCCCACCTATCAGTGGATCACCAGCTTTCTGATGGACAGGAAGCAGCAGATGAGGCTGGGGAAAACCACATCCAACAGCTGTTCACTGCTCATCCAACACAGACACCAGCAGACAGTTAAGTCTGCAGAAAGAATCACATCGGTGGCCACTGAGTCAAATTCCTTGTATTTTAAAATACTTGGCAATCAAGTTTATGGTTGATTGATTGATTGATTAATTGACTGGATTCAAAACAAAAAAAAGCTGATAGGCCTATTTATTTAGGACATCAAGTGTCAGTGGAGTTGCATTTTCAGCAATGACAATAAACATGTCATCCTTTAAATGTCTCAAATCTGTGATTACAACATGTAAATAAACTCCAGATTATGCATTTTATTATTTGTCTGTCAGGTTGAGAGCAACTCTGGACTCAAGGAAACCAGAGGAACACATGGCAGATGGTGGACTGTTATGTTTTCACTGTGTTATGGACTGGCTGCCTCCAGGGAGCGCCAGTCTCCAGTATTTAATCTATTTTCCACCTTTGCTACCTGTCTGCGGCAATTGTCAAGCTAGACAGGAATATGCAGAGCATTGATGGAACAAGGCCTTTCAAATTAAAAGCGTAAAACAAAAACAAGGATTTGAGAGTTTATGAATTCAAAACAAGATCAATCGTTCAGTTTTGTAACTTTGAACTTTGTAAGTTCAAAACCACTAATAGTAGAGGTCAAAGGTGTGTAGAAGCTGCAGACCTACTGTAAATCAGCTTTTCATTGAAATTTCATTTAGCAGGTAAACAGCTTTGTATTATCGCTACTAAACATCTTGGGAGACAAGGAGTTTAACTTGAAAGCATAGCCAACCGGAAGAGTGGCTTATGGCTTTACTTAGACCGGCTTGACACCTATCCACCTTCTCCTACCTCCTCAGGCCTCCTCCCCTTCTGTGAACTGACCACCTACAACTAGTTTGACAGCTCGGTCTTTTCCTGTGCTCACGCGCAGAGCAGCAGCTACAGTCAGCTGGGCTCCCGCTTCTCTCTTTGTGCTCTCAGTTTTATTAGGATGTGTGCCTCTTGCGTCTCCTGCTGGTTATGAGGAATTTCACGCGCCCGTAGCTTTGGCCACTTTTTTCCCTCTTGGACCTTTTTTGTTTGGTGTTGGTGTTGTTTTTTTTTTTTTTCTTTTCGTTGACGAAGGGGACGTCAGTCAAACATGTCGAAGAGCGCGGAGGAGGTGAACAAGCTGACAGAAAGTACATACAAGGTGGGTACAAATGTGAACACAACAGGTGTGACCGAGACATGAGGAAAGGCACCACGCTACTGGAACAGCTCAACCCTCTGGGCTTCTTTCTACTTCTTAGTGTCAAACAGTGACTACTTTTACAGGTGTCTTTAATTATTCACGTTATGTGAGAGGATCAAACTAGATGAATATTAAACTGTTGACAGACGGGAAAGACACAACCTTGAATCACTTCTTCTTTTTTTTGATTGGTAATTTAGCAAAATACATAGGCTAATAATGTATAAGTGTAACTGTAAATAAGTTATTTCAGGATTTAAATAGGATCTTCTTGGGGATCCCTGGGCTGAGGTATAGGCTGTAGGTGACACCAACAATTTGTTCACACAGTAGAAAACAGTTGAGTGTAGTTTACTACAGCTGGAGGCTTTTACAAAAGGCAGTTACTGTTAAGTATGTTTGGATCATTGCTTCTGAAGAAAGCCCCACCCTAGGAGTGTCATTTCCTCATTAGGGTGCTGCCCTGTTTGATCAGCATCATTTCAACTGAAACCTGGCATCTGTGCCATCCAGAAATTAGATTTACCAAAGATAAGTGGGTGCTTTTAAAGTCAAATGTTATATTTGTTTGCATTGTGGGATGCTGGGTAAAGTGTCCTTAAAAGCCATTTTAATAAATAGCCTGTTGCTTCATACTGAATACTTGCTGTGTTTTTTTTCATTGGAATTAAATAAAAAAGAATTTGCCAATGGGAAAAAAACATGATTAATCAGATGCAATACACTCTCATAGTCACTATATCCCACCAACAGTTGTAACTTATCACACTCTGCAAGCTGCACTCCACAGGTGGCACAGTAAAGGTGCCTGTGTCTGAAGAGGAAGGGAGAAAAAAGAAGACTTAACGCTGTTTCTCAGAACCGTTTAGCTCTGTTGAATGGCTTTTACCTGCTGGGCTCCTCTCGGGACAGCCCTGTGCCTCTTTGGTGTGATGAAATGCAGGAAAAAGACTCCAGGTTTAATAATTTAGCTGGCTGTTTGTGCTGTGTGGTAAGATTATACATCCAGCTCCTCAGCAGCCATCGCCTCTGGCTTGCAGCTATAATCAACTCTAGCCCAGGCTCTCAGAAGTCTGTATGTTTACACAAGTAGTTTGTATTTGTTTCCAAAACATTTTTTTATATATATATAATTTGGATGATTTCACCTTTCACAAGTTTGGAAATTGGATCCATTCTTATATATAATGTTATCAGAGTGACAGTGTTTGTTGATTATGTCACTTAATGACTAAGGCGATCATTCCAAGACTGATCAAACACTGTTAGCCATGTGTGTCTTAAGGGGTTTTATCATTTCCTGCGTTCTTGGCTTGGGTGTGAACCTAAGCTGCTGTATGACCTTATCACCACTTAGTTACCGCTAGGATAGAGTTGGAAGGAAAAACTGCTCAGTCATTAAGGTAATTGCAGAGATTAGCACTCAGTCTGAGTGCTAATCTCATGATTATGAATGATAGTTTCACTGTGTGATATCGATCAAAGAATGTTAAGAATGGAGACCGTACACCTACTGGTTTCTGAACTCAGGCTGCTTGTATGGTGACTTTGTGCCTTTAAGTCACAGATCTTAGTTTCTGTTAATGAATAGTCATTGTTGCTTTGTATTTCATTCGCCCCCACCATATTCACATCTGCTGTCTCTCAGTCAGGTAGAAAGTCACCCACCTTTAAACCTTGACTGAAACTCCAACAAACAGTCTGTCTCCTTTTGTCTCCATCCACCTAGAATGTGATGGATCAGTTCAACCCAGGACTGAGGAACCTTGTCAACCTGGGAAAGAACTATGAGAAATCCGTGGCTGGTGAGCATTTTACCACATTAATAAACATTCACGGTAACTTGTATGCAAGATAAAGAGCTAATTTGCTTGTAGGAGGGTGGTTGGAAGAGTAAATGTTTCTACCACTGAGCTGATCTTACAGAAAAGGGATTTTAAATGTTTGCTTCTTATGATTAGTTTTATTTAAATAAACCTGAATTGTTTTTTCTTTTGGAGGCCAAGCCAGATTTCACCTACTGTACTTGGGGTGTTGTTCAGTGCTCTCTATTCTGACAAACATTAATGATTGTTTTATCATTTTCCCAGCAATGACCCTGGCGGGAAAGCTGTATTTTGATGCTGTGTCTAAGATTGGGGAGAATGCTGCAGTCTCTCCAGTCTCCAGAGAATTAGGTAAGTTTCTCATCTGGCTGCTAGAATAAACTAGGGGAGATCTGCAGATTGCTTTCCTGAAATTGTTGTTTACCTTATTTGGGTCTGAGAAGAAAGTGTTTTCATTTCCTGGGGTGCTTCTTTTGATCATGTTCGCAACTTAGCAATATTAGTTGAATACTACATAGTATGAATCAGAAACAAGTGTATTGCGAAGTAGTTGTTCACATACTATACAAAGAATTTGACTTGGCAATGTGGTACAAATTGGTTAAAAAAATTATAGAATGGAAAAATAGGAAATACTACCAAAGAATAATAATCCATGTGCTTTTTTTTTAAATAATAAACCTATGCTATGTTACAAAACAGGCTGACTGAGGTAGTGCAAATGCGCAATATGTGAAACAAGTTGCACTAATGAATGTAACACATCATGTGAGTGCGTGTAATGACCAGGGTGAGGTGGAATGAAATTCTGTTAGTGGGGGGGTTCCTGGGCCTTGTTTATGAGGACAGCAGCCGTCAGAAAGAAACTGTTCATATAATGAGTTGTTACTAATTATCTGAGCACTGTTCTAAAGCTCACATTAACGATATTAGTGTATTTTTATTAAGTAGTGCTGCACAATCATTGGAAATGGAAGACTGACATATGGCACATTTATTTAAGCAAAAGATAAAGGAGGTGAACAGTAATAAGCACAAAATAAAGCATGGTAACATAAATAGTCCCAGTCACTGGTCTAAAGCTCATCCAGCCCAGTTTCATAAGACAGGTAGTTTTCATAAAAGCTCAGATGGTAAAAACAGTGACCACCTTTATTCTTAACCTTGGACTGACAAACAGTGGACTGTAAAGCCTTAAAACTCATTTACTGAAATACAAATTTTTGAGGAAAGAGGGTAAACGAGCAAGTTAAAAATGTGTAGTGTCTAGTCTTGTTTTTATGGAGTTATGCAAGCCAGGGAGCGCAGTACCTTGAACATACTGTGTGTGCATTGAGCCTAGAAATACAGCGTACCAAAGAGCTGATTTGATTCTCCGTTTGTTTTGGGCCAACTCCCCAGGCCTCCCAGAAGCTTGTCTGCAGTCCACAGCTGTCTGGCATCCAGTTCATTGTCCCTAGTAGCACACTTTGATTTAACCACTGTATGTCTCTCAGCTCCCCTGCTGATAAGTAGCAAAACTGCTAATTAAATTCAGCAGCACAATGGGACGTGCCACCCGGTGCTGTAGTGCCGTCAGTCTCCTGGCACACTTTAAGCGATACTCCACGCCAAAAGATGAAACATACGCCCTGTGTCGACTTGTTATTAACCGTTTCTGTTGCTTCTTAATGAAGAATTAACTTGGGTCAGCTTGAATTTGTGTTAACTACAGTGGATTCCAATGGGGACATGTTTTTACTGTTGGAAATAGTGTGATTATAAGTCCACATCTCAGCTTTCCACACCTCCATCTGCTCAGCATGTTGGAAACAGTTGTTTTGTTGCAAAGACTTGAGTGTTTGCAGCATGTATGTTGTATAGACAATTGAGAAGTGAATTATGCTGCAGGGAAACTGCAGAGGTGAAAGTTTCAGTGGGTTTTTGGGAGTTCATGCTGAAAATATCTCCAAGTTTTTAACAGTCAGCTGATAGTCATTAGAAAATCAAAATATTTTGGGTTGTTTATCACATTAATACATGAGGTTTTATACAGGTTGTGGATGTGACTGTGTCCGGGTTGTCATCTTCCCACATTGTAGGCAGACATTGCTTCTTATAGTGTAGAAGATGTAAACAAAATCATTTGACAGAAACACCCTGGGTTGACATGACTAGGCTGCATAATGTGTTGGTACACAAGTTTCTGAAAGCCCCACTGGCGTGTCACAACATACTATAATGCCTTCTGGATTAGGGGTGACAAAGGACAATGAAGGACTTTCGAAAAAATACCACCGATATTTAAAGGAGGCAGATTAGTTTAAACTGATATTCACTTGGATTTTAATGTCCACATGCATCCAAAAGTAGCTGCTGCTTTAAGAGGAACATAATCAGAGCGGCCTCATGTCGTCTTGTGGCGAGTTCAGATTGGAATGTTCTTCCTGTAATAGGAAGAAAAGATGAAATTAGGGGAGGGCACAGATAAACATGATTGGTATCAGTGTCCATCAAAGTAATTAAAAAAAAAGTCCTTTTAATTTTATCAAGGCTGAGTCACACTCACCCCTGACCTGTGGATTCACTCCTGTACCGCTAATCTCGGTATGAGAGAGACAGGCAGAGACGTCATGGTCTCATAACAGTTCACTTTGGTCTGAGTTATTATGGGGGATTATGTAGAGCAGGGGGTGATTTACATACACACCTCACACAGTCATCTAATCTAACAAACTGTGCCTGTAAACCTAAATGCATTGTAACTGCGTTGTGTGATGCACATTCCTGTAACCCATCAGGATATCCACCTTGACATTAGCTGTTAGACCATAACAAAGTCTCTGTATCTTGCTTTTGAGCCGGCTTGTGGACATGCCGAGTCTTCCTCATCAGAAACCTAAGCTCCAGTGACGTGTAGCCAACCAGAAACCAGATACTCTTGAGAGACTTTGGAGGACGGGTGCACCTTGTCCTCCTACCTTGTTTCTTTAGTTCCCCCTCCTCTCCCTCCTTCTCGTCTGCCAGAGTTCAAATGTCAACAGTTCTTTCATTCATGCACTAGGTTATCTGACTTGTTTTGTTCTCTGGTCAAACAAGGAGCAAGAAATAAGATCGTAAAGGACTAGGAAGTACAGTAGAGGGACGACATGCTGTTTTGAGTCTGATGCTGAAACTAAAACACCTTTAGAGAACGCTGACATGGAGCCCACATTTTTTGCCAAAAGTCGGTCATGAACAGTCTGTGAGACAACATCGGCGTGCAGCATTTTGTTGTCTGCAGGGAATTTAATCTCATCCAGTTTTGTCCTTTTACAGCAGAAAGAGCTTTATAGAGGTGCATCGTCCTTTGATGGTCCTGGCCTGTTCAAATAGCATCAGGCCCACTTTACATAATCCAAGCATGTTTGCATGGGTCTGTCACGTGGCTCTCGCCAACGCCAGGATTATTTTGCCCACAGTAAAAACTGTGGAAGAACTGTGGGCCAGTTTGCATGCTATCAGAAAAATGTTCAAAGGAGGAAGGTTTTTCCTTCTATTTTTTTTTTTTTTTTTTTTTACAAACTTTCAGTTCTCTAACTCTTGACTACATTATCTTTATTTTCCTTTTAGTTATTCTTCTTCATCTCTGCTCCACGAGCGCCACAGAGCATCTGTCATGTGGAACTTGATAATGTTTCTCAGTGTTGCATTTGTTGAAATCAGGCAATCATTCTTCACAGAGTGCATTTATAATAGGAAGGCTGAGTCTTTTCATTTCCACAGACAAGTATGACTCATCCATCTGTGCATCATGGATTATGAAAGAAAAAGAGAGAGAACAATACTTTTTTTTTTTCCTCGTAGGATGACGTAGCAGACTGTGACATTTGTTTGATGATTGATTTACACCTCACCAGAGACAAAGAAGAGATATAACTAATAGTTATATTAGTTATATCTAATATATGATGCTGTTCAAAGACCAAACAGTGTCATGAAAGCAGAACGACTGTACCCTAAGGAAATTTGGCTCTTATTATAGGTGTTTTTTGGGTTTCACATTAACTGGTGCCTTGTCTTGTTATTCGTTATAATGCTGTTTGCATAATGCCTGACATACAAGCACAAAGGGATGCTGTGGACACTTTACTCCCCACTCAGTTTGGCTGAATTACTAGATATTGCCTTTTGTGTTTGAGTAACAGATATCACCTCTGTAGTAGTTAATGTAAAACTGTGCCAAGTGGTGACTGCAGCTCCTTTTACATCTTGGGTAAACAGGGCTTTAGGCAACCTTTCTGTATTGTGTGGGTTGATCTGTTTGGTTTTGTTAGCGAATGGCGGTGGATTGCTTCTGGTGATATCCACATCATGGCACACTACTGCCCTCACGCCTTGATCCATCGAGCACACCTGTTGCCCGGCAACATTTTGCACCGACTCTGACAACAGTCGATAAGTGAGTGTGAGCTCCTGGGGAAAAAAAGACTGCAATTAGTAACTTGACACATTTGCATTGATTTTATTATTCAGATATAATAATGACTAAATTCTTTTGTGCCCTGCATATGAACCGGTCTGTCAGGTGTTTGACTCAGTACCACACCTGTGGATGTTACACTGTAAGATAAGGGGACCTTAAGGTCATTCAGTCCTGGGCAGTTAGTCATATTAGTCCCTGGTTTACTTTTGTCTCAGTGACCTTTGGCATAGTGTGGTGGACATGCTCTGCTCTTCTTATCTATCATGTGCTTCTACCCTTTTGGTCACCTTCTCATTTTCTCTCTGTGGTTTTTGTCTCTGTCTGTGTCCAGCCTTTATTCACACCCTTCATTCCTTTTTTATCAGTGCTTGCTTAACCTTTTTCTGGCTCACTATACACCTCATTAACACACTTTCTCTTTATCCCAGCCTTTGCTCCCCCATCTTCCCTGTTCCTCCCGTTCTGTCAAAGGGCAGAGTTACTGGGATAATTTGTTGGCCTTTAACTGCCAAAGCTGTTTGACTTGTGCTGAGTGAAAAAGCCTTGCCATAAGGAAAGGTGTGGAAAGACAGATTTGGGAAGGGCAGTTTTTAAATACAGATGAATGTACAGGTCACAGAAAGCCTTTCTTTGAGGTTTGTGTAGACAGCTTCTTTTCACATGAGTGCAGTTGTTGCATTGTTGGTCTACTGAATTTATAACCCTTAACAAATATGTTGTTTACATTCCCTGGCAACACATCCTTTCTGTGAGGGTCCAGGTTTTCCATTTATAACAGACAAATTAGCTTGGAAGTAGAACCACTGCATCTGTCCAGTGGAAAATTTGTTTTAAAAATGCATCAAAGTTACAATGCTTTTAACACCTCTGTCTACAGCTGCCCTTTTTGTTTACTGCATAAGGAAAATAAATTCACTTGGGAAAAGCTTGGTGCAGGAGAAGTCAACATGCAGTCTCAAGTTTCCACTCTGATTTACATCCTGCTCTTGTACAGCATTTAAGATGTCATGACTCGGTGGTAAAGTAGTTGTTCGCTCTGTCATGTATTCTGCATCTCTGCTGCAGTGCAAGCTGACATTTTCTATATTGTTAATTGCTGTAGGAATAGCAACGTATTGTAGTGTGTCCCTCAAGACAATTTTCCAGATTATTTGTGTTTTATAAGATTGAAAATGGAATAAACGTGTTTGAACAGCTTGAGCTTGGGGCCACATTTCAGCTGCTGTTTCTCCATCACCTTTCTGTTTTGCTTCCTGTAATATAGTGACCCCTCTGTCTGTGCTAAGACAAGGTATTGGAATTGTTGAGACACACACACACACACACACACACACACACACACACACATACACGTTGTTTGTCCATGTTTACTAGTCATCTAAGAGGTGTTAAAAATTGTATTTGTCAAAGGACCAGACTAGCATACACACACATGCAGAAGCCATTTCAATGTGTGAACGGCACTATCCAGGCAACATGTTAGATAGAAACACAAGTCAGCTTGAAGGTCATCTGCTCGTAGTATTCCATAAAACCGCTACACATGGGTTTACTACTAAATTAGTACTCTTGGAAAGCTCTTTGACTACTACAAATAAAACAGTATAGTGTTGTATATTGTTATCCATGTATTTTCACAGTGAGTCATATTCATGAAACTTTCTGGTGCTACAATAGGTGGTTTGTTTCTGTACCATAGTTTATTTTGTGTGTTTGTATTCATGAGAAGCACTTCTGTAAGATTCCCAAAGTCCTGTCAACTCAAGCATGCTTTTGACTTTTCTCTGCCCTGTACTGTAAAATCAGGTCAATAGGAAATTTAATTACAATTCCTTGCCTAATGTTTGTGCTATATAATCCTACTTGGATTGCTTTTGTGAGCAGCATGCAAAGACAGAAAGTTATAATTTGTGGTCGCCTGCCATCTGAGCTCTTTGTGATTTGCTGAGCAGCAGGTGGTCCAGTTCTTCTGGTCCAGACGCATGTATTAATTTTTTCTTCTTTCATCTCAGTGAAAGTCCTTTTTTAGCATAATCTGTAGCCAGTGACCTTTGTTGGATTTTGACGATGCATATGACGTGAGTCATTTCACCGCGATACATTCTTTCATATACAGTTCGTGCTCTGTGTGTTTGTGTATTATGTTGTATAATATGGTGTGTAAATGCACAGTACACCGTTGGTGCTACACTGCCAGTATCTTTAGATAATATAACCTGTTTTGTTCAGCAAAGACGGGAGGAAAAAGCAAACGAGGTCAAACGGGGATTACTGCTGGCCTGTGTTTCGTGGTCAGACATTAACCTGTACATTGTTCCTCTTCCTCCCTCCTCTTGTTCTCTCTGTCTGGCAGGTGCAGTGCTGATGGAAATCTCAGAGGTCCACAGGAAAGTTTATTTTGAGCTGGAAGAACATGTGAGTGTTTGATATGTTGATGCACTTGTGTACACGTTTGTCAAATTCATGTGAAAACCTAGCTGTTCTGTGACTGCGTTGCCCCACCCAAATCCACTTTGTCCAACACTCTCACTCTCTGAATGTGTTGACAAATTCCAGTTCACCCGATTTTGTGGCACGTGCAGTCAGCCGCTAGCTTTTTGTCTCCTCTTCCCACCTTTTGATAAAAAGACGCTGCCTCTCCTTTCTCTCCCCCACCCACATCAACTGCATCATGCAAAATACAAAGGCTGGGTGATGAAGGAAAACAGGTTTGGTTTGTAGGAGCTGGAAACGGGGGGCAAGCGTCAACATGCCCAGGAAAACACCAGCTGGAGCTGTTAAAATCTGATGCATTATGAAAGTACAGCCTACCTTAGGCTGCTAATGTAGCACTACAAATAATTATCTTCATTATTAATTCATCTCTTATTTCACATTCATTTTTAAGTTTTTTTTTTTATAAATTGTTTCAGTACCACATTATAATAATTGTCATTTTTACACTGTTGGAAATTTTAGTAGCTCATAACATGGTATCCATTTTTTTTATTCTAAAAATGTTGCATGGGTTTAGTGCTTGAGAAAATAATTCCTGAGTTTGAGAAGAACCTGTTGTAGCTGAACAGAAAAGTTACAATGTCTCCTCTGAGACATTGTTGCTAACAGCTTCAGTGGGTGGGTTGACTAGTTAATGGACTCCAGCTGGTGAGTCACAGCATCGGTTCAGGTCAGAGAAAATGATGGAAGAAAACCTTGGGCAGACTTTAACAAGGGTGTGCGCTGAGTGAGCAGCAAGTTCTCCATGATCATCGGGGTTTTTCAGTCCACTGAGCTACCCATGTGGGTGTTGACGCTCCATCGCTACAAAGTTGCGGTGATGAGAGCGCTTTGACACCCTCACCCTAATAAGAGAAAGGGAGAAAGAGAGAGCAGCCTGTGGGCATTCCCACGTTTTGTTTCTGACTCATTCATATGCACAACCTTGGACTTGGTTCTCACCCCCACACGCAAGCACCAATACACTCTAAATGGTCACTTTCCATTTCTCTCTTTACAATATTTCCCCTGATTACTGCTGACAAACTGTAGCTCTCCATCCTCCCATTAGGTTTCTAATCACCACTGTGTCTTCTTCCCCTCTGCTCTCTCTTGTCCCTCCTCCTCCTCACCTGAAGTTTAAGAGGTTCCACAGGGAGATAATAACCGAGCTGGAGAAAAAGACTGAAATGGATGTCAAATACATGACAGTGAGTAGTGTGTTTTGTTCTGTGGCAGCAGCACTCCATCCATCTTCCTCATGAAAACACACCTCCATATAAAGATACACTTTGTTAGTGTTTTATTTCAGACATTGCAGTTTCATTTACACTGTAAGCATAGTCTAATCTACTGCAGCAATTCATTGTGTCCTAATGGGAGGTACTGCTGCAGTACAACATGTATAAACAAACATTTTACCCTATACATTATAGTGGCTTATATTACTTTTTATTTTAAAAAATTACTTAACCACTGAAATTGCTAATCAGTATTGAGCGAGTCAAAAAGTTAAAAGTGCAAATTCACTTTTGATTTCTCCTAATTGGCATATTTCCTGTGTTCCAGCATTCACATATATCTTTCCTCTGCTCCAGGCCACATTTAAGAGGTACCAGACAGAGCACAAGATGAAGCAGGACAGTCTGGAGAGGTCCCAGTCAGACCTGAAGAAACTGAGGAGAAAGAGCCAAGGCAAGAACGCCAACAAGTACGAGAGCAAGGAGAGCGAGGTGAGGTGGATGTTAAACATCTATATACATGTGACATGCACATGAATGCTCTTCCTTTGACACAGGTGTGTTCATATGTGCACAGGCATCATTCCCCTGAGTCCTTCATTCAAAACGTGGACACCCGAGACACACTATGTAGCAGAAGTCTGGTACAGTGTGTGAAGTGTCTGGTCTATGCAGTCACACAGGAGAAGATCTGTTGTTGCTGAATAAACCCACATGCACTTTCTTGCACTATCTTGCTCCACCTGCATGCACACTGATAAGAAAGTTGAAACCTGACTATAAACTACTTTCCACTCCATGCAATCATCTGCACAGACTGTGCACACAAGTGCTGCATCCTGTCCACACTTAATGGCTGCCAGTCATCTGATTATGAACATACTGTTTGCATGGAAAACTGTAGAACAGATGCTACAGCGGTCAGTTGCATTCACAGCAACACTCGTGTCAAACTCATAGATGTGGAAGTATTTATCCATTTGAACCTCGGAGGTGTGTTTGTTTAATATAGAACTTTATCAGCCTAACCTTGATATCCCTGTTTAGGTTTATAGTGTGCTTGGTTGGCAGTGCATGTCAGATCCCTAGAAAAGGACTACACTGTAATACTGTATGTTCTGAACTTACTGGATGTTTGTAGCACCATAGCTCGATAGCCAAATGTACACAGGCCTTGAGGTGCTAGAAACCTTTGGACGAATTTTTGTATTTCCTCCTAATTCTGGCCATCGGTCTGTTATCATATCATGCATGTTCCATACTGGTTTAACCTAAGTGTTCACAGTCAATCACTATGGAATATTAAGTGTTTATACCCAGGTTACATTCTTACAAGGTGCTACCACACCCGAAAATTGCAAATGAGTTTGCAACCCTGAGAGCACAGCAGCCTCAGGTGTTATCTAACTGTATTCTGTCAGCACAGTCTACCCCACCCCAGCCTGCTGGAGGCAATGGCCCCACTGATCACACATTTACAAGTGACAGAGAAGTAAAGGGAGACGCCCAGTGAGTGCACTACCATCACTGCCTTAAGTTTACTGCAGCTTTAACCTTCAGTATAGACTCTGGGTTATCATACCCCAGACCACTTTGCATAATAGTCACAACATCTGTGGTGTTTATGTAACTTGCTGAGCAGGGTCCTTGAGAGTAAGAATGCTATGAACTAGAGCTGAAGCAGTTAGTCATTTGACCAGTTAATTATCTGATTGACAGAAAAATAAACTATTTTGATAATCTTTTTTATTTTAGTTATTTGTAAAGCAGCAACTGTGAAACCAAGCCAAACATTCTCCAGTTTCAGTTTTATCATAATAGACCAAATATCTTTAGCTGGTGGATATTTTTTCACAATATTGTCAATTTTTTCATTATTGATGATTAATCATTGAATCTAAATGGTAACCAGAAAATTACTTGATAATAAAAAAAAGCTAGTTAGCTAAATGTTAGCTTTTTAGCATAAACTCACTTATTTATAAATGTGTTTGAGGAACTGAAATGATCTTTTACAAACCAGCTGTTAGTATAATTATTATAGTTATTTCTTGTCTTTCTCTATTTTATTGTTTCTCCTTTACACTCCTAACACTTTTCCATTATCTTCATCCCTCCTTCCTTTGTTTCCTCTTTGCTTCTCACCACTCTCCTTCCCACCAAGCCATTACTCAGTGTTCACTCACCTGATTTAAGGGCAGGTATTTGGATTTAGACACCCGATAGACACAGAGAATGGTCAGCAGACAGACAGACAGACAGACAGGGTGATAGGAGCTTACAGCAGGAGATGATTCACCACACAGGGAAGCCTGGAAATGATCCATGAGAAAGTATAGAAATAGTAAATAGTCTAAAGTGGGAGAGCTGTGGGAGCTGTCAAACAACTCATTAAAAGACTCCAGAAATGGGTTTTACACTCTGTAAACAAGACTAACAACGACTGAGATATGTATCGAGGCTCTTATGTGTCAAACGGGGAAAATTGTGAATTATTGGGTAAGCTTATGTTGTTCATAGCAAAAGGCTTGCTGCAGTGTTGACAGACGTAGAGTGATTAAGAAGGCGTGTGTGCATTTGTGTGTGTCATAATGGCATTTCACACTCTCTCTTTTTTCCTCATCCACTTGTTAGTATATTATGCTGCCCACTTCTACAGTTCTGCAAAGGTGTTTACTCTCTCCATTAATTCTGTTCGATTCACATTATGTTTATTGGCACGAAAGGCAATGGTAATTTTGCCAAAACAAAACACAAAAATAGATAAATGGAATTAAAGTTCTTCAAATGCACATGTTACGTTTGAGTAATAATTTCAGGGGCAGTAATAAAATTAGAGTTGCCAGATTGAACATCTCAATTAGCTAAATGAATGCAAATATTTGGAGATCTAGTGTCGCCGCTGTTTCATGGTGATAATCAGTTGTTCTGTTATAAACCCAGTATTATGTCAAACAGATAATTTCATAATCTGTTTGAAGCAGAAGTAACTTCATATAGATGTTGAAGAAAATGGGGCATCTTTGCCTCACTCTACAGTTTTAGTTTTTTTCCTTCAGTTTTATCATTGTTACACATGAAGTTGATGAGTCTGTTATTTAACGTTAACATCACTGTCTTTTAATATACACAATAATCCTATCAAATGCTTTCTGGAAGTCGACAAAGCAGAACTGTACCATACAATGTACTTTAGATGTATTCTGACAAACATAAAAGTCAGTTAACATTATGTGTGATTTAAAATGCAGCAGAAGGTTCTGGCACAACTTTGCCTGTTGTATTAAATTAAACATAAACTGAATATGGTAAAAGTGTGGGATGTCCAAGGGGTTTCCAAATACCTGGTATATGTTTGCTTCAGGTATTGAGCAAGATCTAAGTGGACAGGTGTGTGTAAGGACTTCCTGACATTAGACAGACGGGCAGAGCAACAGATTCTCATTTGGTCAGATAGACGCACGGCACTGTTTGGACAACGATGACATCACCTCTAGGGGAGTTGCTGTGCTTTTGTCACTAGCTTCTATATGGTTAGAAAATCCTACAAATGCATTTTATGACCCAGTTCATATCCATAGATTTAATACGAGCTGGTAACACCAGTACTCCAGAAGCCTGGTAATAATCTTGTATTAACACTATATTAATAATGTAATAAATTAGTCTGAATGAAGCATACTTCATTCTTGGTGCCCAAATTAAAATCAAACAGAACAAAATAATAAACATGGTGAACTAAGTTTAATTAAACATTTTAAAAAAGATAACTGAAAATTAAGTAATTTCAGAGAGATGGTGTGAATTCTCTTTTACAAACACAGCAGCATATAAACAAACAAGGCCCATTAAGTAGCCTTCTGCCCTTTTCCCAGACTGGTGGTGTAGATAAGATAGACCCTGCCTCTGACTGCTGTGCCCCATCTCTCTTCCTCCTTTCACTGAACACTAAATGCAGCCCAATCTGCCATCACACTAGTCAATAAAACCCACCCCCTGCAAGAGGTAGATTAGGATTTTCAGAAAGGAACCCTGTGGCTTTATAGCACTTGTGTATAGATCAGTCATGAAAGGGACTAGAGGGCTGCAAACCATCTGCATAGGATGATAAAATAACATGATGTCCTGTCAAAGATATACACACACAGATATCTTGGCCGCCTGTCTACAAGGCCTTAAACCAGAAACCTGGGTGTTTATATTTGATGTTTGGTAAACGATTTACAAAAGTCATTCAGTTATGTTTTTATCAGCTGAGGAGCCTTTAAAAAAATCTTTTTCCCCCTCAACTGGAACCTGAGAAGGTTATTGTACGTGCTTTTATATTGCCTCTGTCAGAGTAATTTGTTGTATTCAGGGTTGAGCCAAACATGATCTCACACCTTTCAGTTGGAATAAATGCTAGCAGAGACGATCATATTGGCTCCGTTTTGGCCTTTCTTCACTGGTTACCAGTCAGCTCTACTATTGATTTTAAGACTTTACTGATTACCTTTAAATCACCTAATGGTCTGGTTCCTATTGCTCCCCCACATGCCTCCGATTTACAGGCAGGACATGAGCAGGGCTGTTTCCCAGCTCAATAATAAAGGAGACCAGGTTTTTGCAGTCAGGGCTCCACAGCTCTGGAGCTCCCTGTCAGAGAATCTGAAACCTACAGAATCAGTGACGCCTTTAAAATGACTTCTTAAAAATAATCTTTTAAAAATGTTCTTTATCAAATGGCATACTGTTCTTGTGTTTAACCTTATGCGTTTTAATTTCCACTGTTGTGTCTATAGTTTTTATCTAGAGGGGTTTTCTAAAGTTTGAAAATGTATGACTTAACTGCCTAATTTTTTTTTAATCACATAAAGCACTAACTTTGTTTGGATAAGTGCTATAAAAATAAAGCTGTAATTTAAAATGACTGCAAAACAAGTCAATCAATTCAAAAAGACTAATTATATTTGCTTTGGCAGCTGTGCATACACCAGGAACTTGTATATGTTGTATACGTGAAGCGGTTGGGATAATGTTCACGTGTTACCTGTCTGTGTGCATGTGTTTACGTTGTCAGTGCCTGGAAACGTTGACAAATCGTCAGATGGACATGCAGTTGTTCATTGCAGACAACTGTAAGGAGGCTCTCCTGGAGGAGAAGAGACGCTTTTGCTTCCTGGTGGACAAACACTGCATGTTCTCCTATCAGTTCGCTTCCTTCCATGACAAGGTAGAAGACACACCTGCTCCTCTTTGTGCTGGAATGGAGCAGCACATTTTGCTTTTCTTGACTAAACACTTTACATACTAAGGTACAGTGGTGGTGAAAATCATTTTTTTGTTAGCCTTAACATGGCGTTCATATGACATGGTCCAAAAATGTCATCGAGATTTTTAACTGTCCCACCAGAACATCATGACTGTAATTGACAGAGAAAACTTGCAAGTTCTGAATTTAATCAAACCACGAACCAAAACCCACAATACATTTTGTTACCATAGCAATGAAAATGCGTGGACTGTTCCTACTCATGTTTTCTTTTAATATCTTATGTCAACTCATGCTGGACAGGCCAGAGACATTCTGACGGCAAAGCTGAGCAACTGGCAGGACCAGTGCAACGATGCCACCAACATTCCTGAGAGCATGTTGTCAATGATCGAGGGACTGCGTGTGCCCGTCTCCATCACACCGATGCCCTCTCCCTCCCCGTCACAGCGCAGCCTGGTACGATGAGGGCTGAAATAAAGACAAAATCTTTGTGTAGTAGGTTGCTGCTGTATTTCAAATTGCATTTTCTCTTTTATTGGCAAATTATTGATGAGAAAGTTCTGGGGAGTTGATGTAAGAACCTTGCATGCTAAGACAAGTGAAATACAGTATTTGATCATATTTAAGATGATGCGTGTATAAATTACATTTGTTAAGCACGATGTAGCTTAATATTCACATTAATATAACTCTACTTAGAATGCCTTTGTCTACAGCTTAGACTACTGTAATTCCATGCACCTTGCTAAATATGCTTTAGAGGTTTGTGCTCAGCTTTTTTTGAGGCTGCTACCATCACAATCAATTTTGATTTGTTTAAACTGCAGTAGTGGTATTAGACCTGCACAGTTACCAGCATGTTAACATTATAAACAATGTTCGTGTGACAGAGCATGACTGCTCCCCCGGCTCCACCTCTGAAGGCTCAGATCAGCCCTCTGGCTAACATGTTCACCCAGGAGAACAACACTACCAGTGCAGTCAACACTACCAACAACAGCATAGGTATTATGAGTATGGCATTGGTTTGTATGTGGCATCTTCCTCTGTGTTGTAGCTTCAGATTTGTGCTTTTCAAGAAAGCAAGTGTAGTGCAAAAACCATCTGTTCCTGAAATGTGAGTGTCGTTATCCTGCCTGGGACAGAAGTGTCTGCTTCACTTGGGTCTGGATTTGGATGTTTTTAATGCAGTTTTGCTGCACTTCTCAGGGTAAAATGCTTGTAAAAATAGATGTTTTCCATTAAATGGTAGTTATTTTTCTTCTTCATCTGTACCTGTCTTCCTTAATTCCTTCCAGACCATAGGAACAGTGAGGACAACAGTCTTGGCAGGTCTGTGTCTGTTGCAGCAGGCCTCAATAATGTGGTGAAGAGGCCACGTGTGCGCACCATCTTTCCCCACAATGCCGGCAACAACACCACACTGCTCAGCTTTGACGAGGGAGATGTTATCATCCTGCTCATTCCTGACGAGAGAGACGGGTGGATGTACGGCGAACTGGAAAAGACTGGAAAGTGAGTCAATTCACACATGTTGCACTTGTCTGGAACGGATTTGTGATACCAAAGAATATAGTTACACAAATCAGGAAAGGTATGTGCACATGCATGTGTATATACCTAAGCTACTTCACAAGAAATGATTCCATCCAATGTGTGAATTTGCTGTCATTTAGCTCATTATGGCCTTACAGTATAACCAGTTATTTAACCTCTAGAGTCCTGAGCTTTGGAAACCCAAGCTGTGCGGTCCTCATATGAGGACGCAGGGACTCTAGAGGTTAAAACATGCCCATCATGTTCCTCCATCCTCCTACCTGTAATGTGATTGATATAGATTGGACTGTGCTGTCCTTACTGGCCAGATGGTCCCTTGCCCGATTGTCATGCCAGCCATGTACATGCACGCACACAGCTCTAGGCTCGTTGAGTGCCGCCTAAGCTGGAACACTCGCTGATAAGGAAATCAGAGTAAAGTATGTCCTGAGGGTGGGATGTACAAGTGGAGTGAGACAGAGTGAAGTTCACAGTACCATTTGCTCTCCTACACAGATAGGCACCAACCAAGCCTGCCCTCCTCAGGTCTCTGATGTCTGACTTTTTAAACAGAGCTTTGATCTGAAGCCCTTGTAAGTGTGTTTTTGAATTATAATCATTCATCAGGTTTGATCTGTATCACTATCAAGGGAAATTACCTGGCAAATATATCCAAAAAAGTTGATCAAGCGCAGAAAGGAATGATTTTTGAATTGCTTTCAAAAGTAAAACTGCGGTCTTGGTGCCTCATTGTTGCAAATGTGGCAAGCTAAAGTGTCCAGTGGCTTAAAAGTGTATATCAGGTTGGTCAGAGTACAGCATGTGACCAGAGGCTTCATGTCCGACAGGAGGCTTGACTTTGTTACATTTGGGTTTCTCGCTGGGTTTATCTTTTTGTCTTATACCAGCTTTGATAGTGTATCCAAGCAACTCGCCTGGCAACACCTAGACTGGTGGAGATACCCACACACAGTATTGATGGACTGAGGACTCTGTGTCAACAAGATACATTTGAATCATACTGAGTGAAAAACAAACTCGTAATACATAATACAGCACAGCAGCAATTAATGGAAACTAACTTGTATGCACTGTCTTATCGTCTAAGTTTTTATTAATGTCAGGTTATTTCATTCAGCCTGTTCAGTGGCCAGCATTAACATTTATGCTGGAAACAAGCATCTGTGACTGAGTGAGGTGTATTTTCCAGTCAAGCTTGAGTCTTTTTATAGCAGGTACACAAAGGAAAGCCTAGTCTCCAGGCCAAATGTGCAGATATTAACATTTATCAACATTTATCAAAAAGTCTGACTGGCTACACAGAGATTATGAACAATCTTGTACCCTAACGGCACAAAGACAAACAGTCCTTGGCCTGAGCTTGTGATACTAGCTGTGACTCATTGTCCTCTAAAGATTTTCACCCTCATAAATTCCTTTAAATGTGTTTCCAAGGTGAACTAAATTTTTTTTTTTTGCTAAACTAAAGATTTATTTTTTGTAAGATTTAATCATTTGACTGGCTTCATCATGCTGTTCTCACTATGTTTCTCAAATCCATAATGAAATAAAGTTTACTTTGGTGTATGTGTGTGGGCAGGAACCAACAGGCTGCATGATTCCTCTTACTGTGGCCACTGGGCTCCTCATTGGTCCGACTCATTTATTGGACAAACATTAATTCGAGTTGCACATGTAATTGTGCATCAGCTCAGCGGGTTTGAGATGCGACCTTGACCGCAGGACCATAGAAAAGCTGGAAAATACTGAGGCTCCTATCAGCAGGGAAGATTTGAAGACAAAATAAAGGGAGAAGGCATTTGAAGCATCGCCCTTTGATTATCTCTGCTGAGAAATCAGAGGCATCCATTCATCAGGAAGTCTTTTCTCCAATGAATGTGTTTTTTCCTCTTGCTAGCATAGTTACTAAAGTGTGCACAGCAGTAGGGGCTACATTATATTTAGAGGTGTCTCTGTATTTTTGTCCTCCCCAGCTACATACATGAAAGGCTCAGAATATTAGGAACACCTCTGAATATAATGTAGTCCAGTACAACCCCACCTTTAACTATGACTTCAATTATAAATATATATTTGAATTTATACATTTATGACAGTTTCACCAAAAACAGAAATATTTAGAGCTTCATAAAAACAGATGTTAAGGCAGAAGTCTTGTAATTGCATACGGTTGTACCTAATAATAAAGTGGCCGATGAGTGTATAATAGCTCTATATTTCAACAATATTCAGAGTGGAGGGGGGGGAAGAAGCTTATCTATAACAGTCTCTCTCTCCCGTTTCTTTGTTTTTGTTTCTTGTGGTTAAAAGATGGAGGATCTATTGAATAGAGGGCAGAGCAGCAAAGCCCTAAATGATGATAAAGCAATCTAAATGACTGCTGTGCAATGAGAGCTGACAACGAGGCTGGCGGTACAGATATACCACAGATACGATCATCTCTAACTGGGCTTCTCTCTTTCTTGCAGGAGGGGCTGGTTCCCTTCATCTTACTGCCGTGCACTCTCGGAGCCACTCGTGAATGACAATAAGTAAGGAGACTCCACATTTCAGCCAGCACACACACACACACACACACACACACTCACCAGCAGGTTTCATGTTGCAGCCAGTTGTGTTGTTGGCAGTGTTTCCTCTAGTTACTCCTTCTACAGCGATAACCTTTCTAATCCTATTGGGGACTCTTCCTTTCCTCAACCTTTGATTCCTGTTGTGTTTAAGTCACATTCTGCTTTGGGTTTTTCAGTTTTTAAACGTTATGTTCTACAGCGTGAGGGGAAAAGACATCGATTAAAGCAGTGATGCTGTATAGTCTTTTTAGAATCCCTAGACCCTGATAAGTGTTCTTTGCTCATATACAGATTGTATAACTGTCAAATCTGTGTAACTGAAATGAATCTAAAATTGAACTTTTCACACAAACCCAGCCAAACATCCGGAAACAGGATGTTTAGTGCTGATGAATGGAATTTGCTGCTGATGAGAGAGAAGGTTTACAGAGTCCACTCCAGGCTTTTCTTCAAAGAGACTAATCCCTGTCGGATTAATTTATTAGATTTTAACATGCCGCACCTCCCACATAGAGGCTGCCGGCCAACTGCTACCATGGAAAATTAAACTTTAAACTATTTACAGCGCTGGGGGACACAGCAGCACACGTGCATCCGTGTCCTTTTGTCCTTATGATGAACTTCCACTAACCATATTTATCTGTATCTCATAATCTTAACATCAGGCCTGTATGCCCAACTTTAAGATTAGCCTTAATCTAATCAGTAACCCTAGGTTTAAGATAAAGCCCTTGAAGGCATAAATACAGAAGCACACGCTCATGCCAGGAGATTCATGTGAAGTCATGCAATTAGTTGGATTAAGTGGCCTTTCCCTTCCCCATTTTACTGTCATCTCCCCTCATTTTTCTCCTTCCATTCTGTTTTTATCCTTTCATTTCCTCCTTATACCTGTGCTCTCTTTTTGTTCCACCCCTGTACCCTCATCTTTCATTTCATCCCTCCTCGTCCTGCAGTGTGTCTGCTGCACCATACCGTAGCAGGAGCGTGGTCAACCTGCACCATCAGGACACGGAGACGGACGAGGCGACCATGGTGCTCCCTCCGGCAGACTACACCAACAACCCACAGCGCAACGGCATCAACAACAATACAACCACCAGCACCGTCACCACAAATAACCACAAGCACTCTCCCACGCCCTCTGCAGCCTCCTCCTCCTCGTCTGATCCCAATACGGTCAGTCAGCGAGCTTGTGATTTGGTTTATGTCCTTTCATCTGACATCTAATACATTTAAGACAGTGTTGCTAGATGTAAAGGTCTACTGGGGCACAGGCCCCCCATTACTCAAATCACACCATTATTGTTCTCGGATGTCTGCGTGAATGAAATGTGCTACGCACTGTGCTATATGTACTTCCCTTGCTTAACCCACTATTCCACTGCCATACTGCTGCTACTGAAACTGAAGCCTTAACTTGACTGTTGAAAACTGTACCTGTATGTGTTGTTGTCATCACTGTGAAAACTTCAGAGGGCTTTTTGAGAGTTAAAAGTTGGTTTTAGGGATGAAGTTAGAATTTGATTTAGGTTCAGGTTGTGGCTATGCATTAGATGTGATGGTTAAGCTTAGGGTGAGTAACTTACGTCAGTGTAAAGTCCCCGTGAGGTGGCATTACATGAGCTTTTTAAGTCTGCACCGAAGGCCTGACCACACAGATACACTCTGTGTCAGCTGGGATTTAGGGACAGTTTAACACTGAGTTTGCAGTTGGTACGTCTATTATGGCTATCTGAAGTGAGCCACATTGACAGACTGACATGTGCTCATTCTGGGTATTTTCATTTTCATCTTGCACAAACACTACTTACATTTCCATCCTATTTTATTTAGAAGATGATGTAGCCTCGTTAGGAAGAGTTTTCCTGCCTCAACATGAAGTGATACATGATGTTCCAGAGAGGTTCATGTGATACAGGAAGGACAGCAAAGGCATTGCTTTCATTCATTCCAGTCAATCGGACTGGAAACTTTAAATTGCCCACTGGCCTTAATGCATGTAGGAATATGTCTGTCTGTTGACCTACTGACAAGCTACACCAGGCATTTTGGGTCCCTCCCAACTCATCAGGTTGAGACTTGGCAGAGAGACTGTGTTTTTTTTTTTTCTGTGAATAAAATGTTTACAAGTGTGTTAAAAAGTCTACTACTCTAAACACCTGTCGGGGATGAAGACACAGGCCAAGTAGGGCGCAGCTGTAAAGAAGATCACCTTTGTTACAGTTATTCCCAGTGTGCTGATAATAGGTCTCCTGGAAACTCTGCTCCAGTGTGAGGCAGTGACACTGGTATAGACATGAGAACAGTCTGGGCCAGTCTGCGTGACTGAAGTCTCAGGCAGAGCACAAACTGTCTTCTCTCCTAATATAATGTTGAAAGATGCAGATGGTTGTAAAATATGCCTATGCTCACAAATGTTAACATCTCCCAACCCAACACAGAGTGGCTATAGCCATTTCAATGTTGTGTCCATTTACATAGCAATGCAAATGTAAAGTCTCAGCCAAATTTGTGGTTTCCCTCTATGAAGGCTGTTTTAGTTTCCCTTTGCTGGATTAATGTAAATGTGTTGCGGTAGGTCAGGGTTAAATGTGCTTGTCCTGACTGTAGAATCACCTGCACACTCTGCACGTCAACACACCGATGCTGCTTTTCATGACTACCTCTTAATATTTTTTTTTGATAAATGGTGGACTTTGCATATGTCTGTTTTTCATTTTGAAATATTTAAAAAAAAACATGCTGACATGCACCTATTCACTTGACCGTGTGTGATGTCTTCTACATCTTGTAACCAGTCAAATGGCTCCATCCAGTTAATCATACACAGCTACAAGTAGGCTACGGTGTCATTAACTCTGTTTTCATCCCTAACAGATTAAAGCTTTGTGCTGCACATCCCACTGATTTACATTCATTTCCTCTAGATTAACTTAACATATGGACTGGAACTAATATAGTAGAATAAATGGCCAATCACTGTTTTGCTGGACATATTCAATCCTGTCGTATACATGGAAGATTTAGGTAAAACAGTGAAGTTGGTCACATAAGACCAAACACATTCTGCTGATTCATTATTTACCATAGCCACACACAGACATACAATAGTAGGGCCAATGATAATCGTGCTTGTTTGTGTGTCCGTCCTCTGTCAGACCTCCGTCTACATCCCACCTACTGTATGTCTCTTTTCCCACTGGCTCGGCATCATGGTGGAATTCCACTCTGGGTGAACCTAATACCCACATTTCCTCTTTGTCACACTCTTTTCATTCTTTCAGGTTCTTTCAACGTTGTTTGTCTCCACATTTGAACAACTGTCCCTGCTCCTTCAACACACAGCTCTCTCTCTGTCCACATGCCGATCCCAGAATAGACTTGCATGTGGGAAAAAGTTCTCTACAGCTACTGTAGACTATAATGCTCCAGTTTATGTTCAGCTGAGTGTACGAGTAGGCGGCTGAGGTTGTGTTGGTATGTGCAAATACTGTATTTATGCATGTGCTGGGTTACTTAGTGACTTGTGGCTGCAATTGTGCTGAAAATTATTGGCGAGTGCTGCACTGGTTTATGTGTTTTTCAGGTAATTAGCTCTTGAAAAATTATGGGCAATTGGAAGAGTGCTTGTTTTTAGTGCATTAAGAGGTGTAAACAAGCAAGAGAGAGAGGTGTAAACAAGCAAGAGAGAAAGTAAATTTCATTTTCCCAAATTTGTTTAACTCTTCTTCCTGTTATTTTTTCCATCATTAGTTGATGATTCTGCTTGTTTTTTTTTTTTTTAATTATAATAAACATGAAGCTGAACATCTGCAGTCTCACAGTACCATTTCCACATACATTTTTAGTTTCTTGGTATTGTCATGCTAATTGAAGCCTGTATCAACAGAGGCTTTTTTCAGGTGTGCTGGTTTGGGAAAGGGGGGAGGAAACAGGACGGCTGGGGGTGGTGGGGATATCATGCACTGTCAACAAAAATGTGACCTCACTGGTTTTGTGCTTTGTGTGGCAGCAGAGGTGACGACTCACAGGAATGAATAGAGAATGAGAGAGAGGGGGGGATCTGAGAAACTGAGATTTACAGTGAAAATGAAAGAAGCAGTCACAGTTTTGACTTCCAAGTTGAGCATCAGTGAAAAGGGAAGAAGAGACTTTTCTACCTGTTGATACTCGGTTTGAAACATTCTGGTGCCCATGATTTGTAGTCCAAACATCTGTAAGAGGAGGACAGATGTGAAATTGTCTGTGTCCTGTGGGAAGTAATAGTCACAGTGAATGGGGATGTTCCTAGGTTGTAACACTGGACTGCAACATCGGGCACTTTATCCACTCCTGGCCTCTTGTGGAATCTTTGCAGTACTGCAGGTCGGAAGGCACATTAATCTTGGGCACTGCTGCTATGAAGATTAACAAAACAGTCCCTTATTCACTCACTCTCCGCTTTTCACATAATTGACTAAGTGGTTTCTTCTATAGGGAACAGTAAATTGAGACATTGTCATATGTGCCCACATTTTTTTGTTCAGTTGTGGATGTTTTCCCAGTGTTTGAATCTCAAAGTGGGACAGTAAATGTACTAAACAGGGAGTGATTCACAGAACTCCACAACCCACAGTCTGTCCTCTTGTGTGTGCAGTTCAGGTTCAGGTACACTGTACATGTGCTCAGTTTGTCACCCCACTGGTGGTGTCATACTGTACATGCAGTAGTCACCAAGGTGTAACCAAAGCCTAGAAAGTACATGTGGTGATTAGAATAATTTGAAGGGCATTTAATTAAGGCTGCAGATCGGATGACCATTCTATATGCATCTGTAAAAATAACGGTGGAAACTGCTGACATTCTAAGTTGAAGTGATTCTAAGTGATCTGTATTCATAGACAGTGACACTGATTGTGGAACAGGCATGAATTTCCAGAAGGTCCACATTCCACATGCTGTCTCGTGACATGACACAGCACGTCGTCTTTCCCACACTTTCGCTCATTCATCCGTTCATCTAGTGTCCAATCCTTCTGTAGCGTGGTGTGTTTGTGTGTTGGGTGTGAGGTGATGCTTCACGTCAGACATAAATGCACAAAACATGGTAAAAGATGGGATGATTCAGGTATTCATAGTGCAAATGTGTCATGGTTTTGTACTGTGCAATAGACCTGTATTACAGCAAGTGTTGACCTTGTGACTCGGAGAGTAATGTTGTATCTGTGTTTTCTCCGCAGGCAGCCCAGCCTAATGGCATCTCGAGACCTACACCTGCTTACCTGGTGTAAGTCACATAAGAACAGTGAACAAGATGATCTGCTTTTCTTTCTGTCCTTCACTCATCTTTGGTGCATTTCCACAGGGGAGGAAACCCGTTCTCCACAGTCAGGCTACGTCCAACCGTCACCAATGACCGCTCTGCACCAGTCATCTGATCTGTCCACATTTTCCACTCACCAACCTTCCTGTCATCTACCCATGATGTGCTACTCTACCCTGCCTGTAGTCCTGCATCGTCTCCTGGCTGAAACCAAACAAAACATGACCCAGCACTAAGGAAAAAAAAAAAAGACACTTGAATGTGGGATCCCCTTACTGCTGCAAACTCCCGTATGGAAGTATTTTGGGACCATTTTATTTACAGAACAGATGCTCATATTTAAGATATATTTTCTAAGTCTATTTTTTCCTTCTCTTTGTGTTTTTATTTAAAAGACCACAAACTTACCTGGACTTAAGAAATAGATGGTCAAAAGAAAATGTTGCAATGTATTTATACTGTTTCTTGTTAATCATAAAAAATCTTTTTTTTTTTTTGTTGCCATAGGACAGTAGAAGAATGTACTGTAGAGGACCTCTGTACTTCACCTGCAGGTCTTTACAAAAGGTGCAACTCAGTGTCAATGCTAAAGTGCTTTTCTTTGTCATGAGGAGAAAAATAATTCAAGCATTTAAAGAGATGGATCCAAAAACACAAACACGTGATCTTTATCCTTCATTCTGTCTTGTAGATTAATTTGTATAAATGCTATGAATATTGTCCGTTACCAACTAACTTCACTTTCTGTAGAGCTAGATGATAGTGGAGAGACCTTTGCCTTTATGACACATAACGGTACCAACTGTAAATTATTTACCTGTGGACATGAGTTATGACAATCACCTCATCTTCACATATACAGTGCAATCGGTTCTGCTTTAATCATTACACATGGCATTTTAAGACCAGGCTTTTTTTTTTTTGGTCATCTCTGGTCCACATTGCACCTTTAATAAAACTTCTGTATGAAAAATAAAGATTTCTTCAATTTTAGCTTGTCATGCATTCCTTTGTTTATATCAAAAGTAACAGTATATTTCAGCTCATTTACAGGCGCTGTGTGAAAATCAGATCAAAGAAGCGGTCAAGCCCTTAAGTAGCATTCATTTTTAATTACAGTAACTGATATAAAAGTAAGAACCTCAATCATATACAGTAAGCGTGCGTAGTGTGTTCTCTAAAGCAAGAAGATTTTTGTTATTACTCCCACTCAGTTATATTTCTTTCTTCTGCCACAGATGGTTATATAACATGTTGCAGTGATGGAAGACTGACATGGAAACACTGCAGATACAGGGACAAAGACATTCTTGATCGATTGTCTGGCTGGAACAAATGGGGCAGGGTGACTTGTCACAGAGTACTAAGATAAAAATCCAGAGAGTATACACATAGATTTCTTCAGCGTTTGCTCTCAGCATGCTTCTTTGAAGTGACACTCCAACCATGAAAGGAAGAGTCTGCACTTGTTCCTCTTAAAGTAGGAAGTCGAACAGTGACTGAGGTTGTAAAGTCGAGGGCGTTTCAGATTGTATATATTGTACCTGAGGTCTGCATTGGCCCTGGAAAAGCACAACCCAGCAGAATAATCAAACAAATGTTCAGTGCAAATATGGCCCCATGAACTAATATCAACAAAAACAGAGAAAATGCTGCAGACTTTGTCTGACGAGTCCATAGTTTGACAGACAGTTCATGTCCAGCGTTCCTTACACAACAGTTTTTAAACATGCCGTGTTATTCCATGTGACGTACACAGCCAAAAAAAAAAAAAAAAAAAGTTTGAATTTCCTGAAAAATCAAATACATCTACAGGATGCTGTTGCTAAGTTACCAAGCACAGTGTTAATTAAAAAAAAAATTACATGTGGTTTGATTCTGGCTTGACAAAACAGGAAGGAATTTGCTTATATCCTTTGACAACTGAGCTAAATCTACAAAAAAAAAAAAAAAAAAATCCAGATGGAATCTTTGAATACCACTCAGCATGTAGTGAAGGCACTGACAAACGCTCAACACTTACACATGCTAGAATATATCCTCAACAAGCAGATCAAAATAGATTTTTACGTGCCTCTAATAGCATCTCGTATAATATCTTAATCACCCGTTGTGCATTAACATAATGGCAACAGCAATGTGCAATATTAAGAAAAGAAACAAAAGACAAAAATGCTGGATTATGTCTGTAGCTGTATGTGAGTTTGTGTGTATGTATGGGAACACACACACACACACACACACGTGAGCTGTGGCTTGGTCCCTCTAGCCGAAGGTGGCGCCACAGTTGGGACACCTTCTCTGACGCAGCGCAAAGCAGAAGAGGATACCCAGGGGGAAGAAGAAGATGGCACAAAGGATCCCCAGGCAAGTGAAGTCATCCTCCAGGACACCAACTCTGCAGCACAGAAGATGCAAAATTTTAATCACCCAAAAGTTTTTTTAAAACCTTCTTTAAGCTCTTGTGCCTGATTAACTGTCAGCAAGTCTACAAAAGAGCAGGTTATGTTTACTTGATGGGATCTTCAAAGCTGACTGATGTCTGACTAGTATCACATTGTCCAAACGTCTGTTTCCTAAATGCTTATCTGCGCTGTATTTCTGTTGAAGGGACATGATGTGACCTTGTTCTGAGAAAAACAGTTAAGTCCAATTTGCCGTTTATTTGTCCTGTTCAAAATCAGTCGTAGCTCGAACATGTAAAAGTGTGCTGTTTTCCAGCAGCAGCCAGGGAAAGAAGGAAAACCTTTAACAATGTCAATTATCTTTTAAATATTAAGTCAGAAACGAAGAGCCAATGAAATATAAAAAAAAAAAAAAGAGCCTGGTATTTGACTGAGTTTTCAAGCAAGTAAAAAAAGTAGAGGGTTTGGACTCATTTTACCAAAAAAAAAAAAAAAAAACACAACTAAAGAACCACCAGAACATGAAGCCAACTGTTTTGAAGGTACTAATCATGGTCTCATGACTGCACCATACCGACCAGTGTGGCCAACAGATCTGCTAGAGAATTATACACGCGTCAACTCAGACCACAAATAGACGGGAAATGAAAAGCTACTTTGGAGAGCACTTACTGGTAATCTATAAGAAAGTGGCAGAGGACTATAGATTACTGTGATGGTAGACTAAAAAGTATTGATTACACTCCTAATAATTGATTCAGCTGCAAATATAAACAGGGTTTAAAGTCAATATCAATATTCTGGCTCTTTGAACATGGTCTGCTGGAGCGGCATTTGGACTCGCGCTGCGAGTATCTGGTTTGACTTGGCACCACACCACGTGCTGAGATGTTAGCATTTGTACAATTTGTTCATCCTGAATGTTTGACATGTAGACACAGTACACAACATACATCTACTGTGTGTCACAAACCATCTGTGGTACTTTTAGAAATACATGGTTGGTACAAAGTGCTTGGTAGAGAAAACCAGATATGAATGTGGGTGATGATTATAGTAAAGATTAATATGTGACAGTGTTGTTGTGTAGTTATTTATAAGTTAGTTTTTTTATAGATTTTATTTCTGCCTTCATTGTAGCTTTATCTAATCAGCAAGTTAAAGCACTGAACAACACAATCTGACATATGACTGAGGGCTTTTTTCTTTCTTTGGAGATACATAATTAATCATCATATTACAGTAAATTTCAGAGCGCCGGCCATAAAAGTTACCAAGTGAACATCAATAAACATATAAACTTTCAGATCAAGTCGAAATACCGGAACTTCACTCACCCTGTGACAATAAACAATCCCAATGCAAATCAGATTTCCATTTTGTGTTCATGTGAACTGCAACCTTTGGCCCAATGTAGCCCGACTAGATCTGTCACATGCATGAGGCTGAAAGCATCTGACTGACAGGATGTTGACTCAGGCAGAGTGAAACTAATGTTAAACCTTTTTTCAAAACTGAAAGTCATATCCACTCAGCATTTGGTCACAGGCAACATACGCAGTTTAAAAAAAAAATTTAACTGACGCCATCTCAAGAGGGACTGTGCTGAGAAGCCAGGTTAGTCACAGTGAGCATTCCTTTAACATCTTTCAACCACGTGCTAAACGAGAAACCTCGCTCTCAGTGAACAATCTGAGTGAACTGGGGCTTTCCCGTCTTCATCCCAGATGTTCCACTCTATCTGGTTTCTTTGGGTACAAACTGTGTGTGCAAGTTAATCACTTTTCTGATGTATGTAGGACAACTTTCCAAAAAAAAAAAAAAAAAACCCTGATTACAGCACTCCATGATGCGTGTGTCCTCACCTGCAGGCAGGGCAGCCTCCCACCACCACTACAGAGGGTTGGATGATGGTGTAAGTCTCAGTGTAGGGCTGCTGGGATACAGCAGGGCCCACAGGGGCTGGTGGGTATCCTATGGTCGACAGAAGGAGATGGCACACACGTTAGTAAGGACTAACTTTTTATTTTTTTATAACACTAGAGATACTATGCTTTTATTTAGGATTTAAAATTCTATTCAGGGCAGGTCAGCATAAATGTGAGGTGTGACCCCGACACATTCACATTCACAATCAGAGGCTGCACTCATCACTGGGAACAGGACAGATAGTCCTGATGTAGATAGTAACAGAACACGAGGGACAGGGCAAAAGAAAGGGACATTTATTATCAAGTGCAAGACTGCCATTTTTAAGTCAAGCATGAAGTGATCTACAGCGGATCTGTTGGTAGGAAAGTCCGTTCCTATGTGTAAATATCATGCTAAACAGGGCTACATTGTTTTTAAAAAGTTAACTTTGTGTATTACATACTGGAATAAACAGTAGATACAAGAAAAGTTCCAGCATCAATCAAAAGCATCAAAAATAAAGCACAGCTCCAAGGCACATCTGTGTGTACGTGTCTGTACACTCTTTTATGACCATGTACAACAGACATTCATAAAACCAAAGGTAGAGCTCATTGTCCAGTCATAATCTAAGATCACAGGACCAATATCTACTGTCTGTCCCGAGCCTTTGGACAGAGACAGGAAAGAAAGCTTCTATGTCTTCTCCTCCACCCGCCTGGAATAGGCTGAAGGGGGAAATTAAATTAATTAACGTTGTTTTTGTTCTTAGCTGCTTTAATTCTTCGTAATGATACTCTTTTCTAGTCACCTTTCTTAGGTTTCGTACTGTAAAACACTTGTTTGTTTTCGTGTTGCATGCAATTAATAAAAATTAAGCGAGATTATTGCGCATGCGCAGACGCTGGAGCTGATTAAGGAAAGCCATTATCTTCGATATTGACTAAAAGTTTCAGACAGTGGTTAAGAAACTATTTCTTAGGGCAAACCCACTCAGTGACGCACTCAACCGAGCGTTCATTAAGACGAAGACGGAAGTGGGGAGGAGGCAGAGCTGCCTTCCAGTCTGGACGCTTTACTTTTTGGTAAATGTGTGCATTATTTAAATGTGCGACATAAACGGAGCCACTTACCTTGGCCACCGGGGTACTGGTAGGGCGGCGGGGCCTGAGGGGCGATGGCCCCATAGCCTTGCTGCTGCGGGCCGTACTCATAACCCCTGGGGACGGCGTTGTAAGCAGGAGGTTTGTCCTGAAGAAGGGGTTTGTTGTCCACCATCTCACCCGACGTAACGCGTCCTCAAGTTGTGTCTTCCTCTGCTCTTAACTCGATTCTTCGGTAACACACAGGGTCAAAACTGAACTCCGGCTACTTGTGTCTTGTTGCCCAAAAAGCCGTGCGACGTTGGTTGACACGCAGTGGCGACAAAAACAAAGAAAACAAAGGGAAAATGCTGCACCAAAAGGAAACTTCGTCCCTCTCCATGCGCACTGTGTCCCCGGTGGCGCAAAACCCCCAAACGTTACTTACCACACAGGAATGGTCTGAATCAGTCTGGTATTGATTAACTTAACTTCATTTCCCCCTTTACAGTTGGTCCTTCGGTACCGAAGCAGAAGTTATCTCTCATCGCAGTATCTTATAACTCAGCCAGAAGTCAGAAAGGCTTTTCCTGTCTGGCTTGTCACAAGAGAAGAATCATGTGATGAGCTGCCGTAGCGCCTCTGCGCAGTGAAAGGCTTCTTAAAGCGACAGCTCACCACAATAAAGGTCTGTGGTCCTGTGGTGCTGCTGCACGAAGTGCAATGCAGAATCACGGGCTCTGTCACTAAAGACAAACGTTTAACTCTAGTGCAAACCGATCTTAGTGGTAGGCCTAAGCCTCGTGCAACCATAGGTAATGCGGTTGTTAGTTCACTGCGACAGGTATTGAGCACACCACATGTGTGGAGGGCAGACTTGTTTACGCTGTAACTTACATAAACGCTGTCCTCATGATGAGTTGGCCACACTCACTGTTGCATAATGGGTTCACTTTTGATCAGAAGATGAGGTTGAAGGTTTGGGGACAATAAAACGTCTAAAGGATTTAAAAAAAGGTTGTAGTTAGATGTTGGAATGAAAAACAAAAAGGTAATTGTTGAAATAGCAAATTTCAGTTTTAAAAATGGAAGGTAACATTAACATTTTGCTATAGAAAGGTACCATGTCTCTTATCTTTCATTTATTTAAAGATTTTGTAAATAAACTATTTTTCTCTCCTTCTTGTGTTTTATTCCACCAGATGTGGCCTTATTTAGACTATCTGGAGAGTTCTAGGTCACAACAAAGTTATCAATAATTTTCATCTTAATTATATTAATAATGTAATAATAATATAAAACATTATTTCCCAAACCCCTAGGTTAGGGATTACTGGACAAAACTTTATAGTAGTGGTCAAGCTGCACTCTGACCTGATTAGCACACCTTTGATGAAATAAAAAACCAGTGAGGCGATGATTATGGTGAAAACCTACAGATCGTTGGCTCTTCAGGGTACATGGATGACCACCTCTGGTCTACAGCAAGGGAACTGAACCTGGGTCTGAACCTGGGATCCCTCCTGAATGTCTGAACATATAAAACTATGGCTCCAGGGGGAAAAAAAAACTTTGTTGGACTAAAACAGTTAACCCCTATTAGGCCTGCACATGGAATTGTATTATCTCCCAAGGTAACCAGAAACTCACCAGCTAAGTGGCTGAATACGTTTGTAGGCTAATGAGTGAATTCAGTTTTTGGTTTTTAATACATGTTTGGGGGGAAACGTTTAGAGTTATTGGGTGTACACGGATGTACAAAAATGCTAGCACACTTCTAAGATTAAAATTTAATTTAGCAACTCAATAGATTGCAAAAGGTGAATGCATCTGAATTATGTTACCGCTGCAGACTTATGTCAACACTGATCAAAAGGGGAAAAGGATATGTAGTTATTTGTATCCTGTTTTATTGTGATTAAAATGTTATCAACTGTAGCCAAACAAGTAAAACCACCATTTCACTTTAATATTTAATCTGTAGCTGAATAAATTATTGAAATATGCGCGTCAGTCAGCCGCGGCTGTCGGAAAAA
This sequence comes from Monopterus albus, assembly GCF_001952655.1. Taxonomy (NCBI): domain Eukaryota; kingdom Metazoa; phylum Chordata; class Actinopteri; order Synbranchiformes; family Synbranchidae; genus Monopterus; species Monopterus albus. The sequence goes on along the minus strand of NW_018128054.1, from coordinate 995,743 downwards.
AAAAGATCAGAGGCTCCAGTATTCGACCAATGGGAGCGCGAGTTCCCGCACTCCTGCCGAGTTTCAACCAATCAGATTTACACTTCCTCCATTTCCTGTTGTGGTCAAGGAGTTGGATAGAGGAGTCCTCTGGTCCAGAATGTGACTTAAATATTGCGGTGGCAATGTGCACGAATGACTTTACTTTTGACTACGAAGCTGTTGCACACAATAGAGTCGCATAAGTAAGTAAATGTTATGTATATGAAATTTTATGAGAGTTAGCAGGCGGCTAACTGTACCCTGATATGCTATAGCCTATCCGCCGGCTTTACGGCATATGAGCCTATATCAGCTAATTTATATGTGCTACGCCGCTGCATAGCACGGACAGCCACCTCATGTTTCTTTTCTTATTTGACATGCATTTTGAATGTGTCCTAGTATGGGCCTCGGGGATGGCAGGTGTTTTATGCTGTTTGCACCTGATGTTGTGACGCGTCTGTTCATATTCCCTTGACAACCGCGGATCGGATAGATAGGCTACCAATAACCAGGTATGCTGCTGTTTGAGCCTGAGTGTTTCTGATACTGGATTCACTGTCTGCGCGTGCGTGTGTTAGCGTACATGTGTGCGTAAAGCTGCAGTGCAGGCATCGTAACTTTATTTCGGAAAACAGCTGTTTTTAAAAACTATATGTGATAGGCTACATTTACTCCTGGCTTGACAACCATCGGTTCAGTTTGTGTGGATTCAAGCTTATAATTAAATCAGGTAACTACATATTCCTTAATAAAGACCTACGTTGATTGACAGGGGAGCCGAGACAGTTACAGTATATACAGTAGCGCATTAGTATCATTCGATAAAGTCGGTGTCAAGGTGGCCAGTGACGATAAAAACAAGACTTCCGGTCACAAATGTCAAATTAAAACGCTGTTGCTGCACTTTTGAAAACTTCATGTCAAGTTACGGGTTACAAGAAACAAGTTACAATTTTAAGAATCCCGTTAGAAACCTGAGAATAAGTCAGGATTTAATTATTTATTTATTTATTTTGCAGTATATTTGTAGTGAAAGATTTAAATTCCACTGGTCAAAATTTGTTTTGGATTATTCCTCTTTTTCACCCTATTGAAAAGCCCCCATCTGAATTTAAATCAGAGGTTTAAGAAAAAAAATTAACTCTAAGAATAATTTCAGACTTAGTTCTCATTCTGTTTAAGAATTCATGAAATGAATTAAAATTTTGAGTAATGACTGAAAATTAGATGTTTAAGAAAAAAATTAACTCTAAGAATAATTTCAGACTTAGTTCTCATTCTGTTTAAGAATTCATGAAATGAATTAAAATTTTGAGTAATGACTGAAACCACATTCATCTTATTGCACATATAAATATATATCAATCAGGCTGAAGTACAGAAGGATGAGTGCTGTCTTTTTGTCTCTGGTCAGGGGCCATCATGCCCATCACATTGCTGTGGGCCGTGGATGTGTATGGCAGGGTATACAGCCTTTCCACAGCTGGCCAGCGCTGGGAGCGTGCTGATGACACGTTACTAGAGCTGAAGCGCGTCACAGCTGGGAAGGGGCACTGCTGGGGCATTGGCTGTGACCACCATGTTTACCTCAACATAATGCCCAGTGAGACTCCCATCCGCTACCGAGAGGAAACCTATGAAAATCAGGTCAGCCCGGCCATTTTACTTTTACACTAAAAACAACTTTAGCTGTACAGTAAGTTAATGGCTAAGCTGTGTTGGTTTTCAGAGGTGGAACCCAGTGGATGGCTTCACTGACACACTGCTGCCCACCGACCGCTGGCCGTGGAGCGACGTGACTGGGATGAATCCTCAACCACTCCACAGCTTCCAGTTGCCCTCTCGCAGCTGGGAGTGGGAAGGTGACTGGTATGTGGATCAGAGCTGTGGAGGAGAACCCAGCCAGACCGGGGTGAGAGAGATCATATGACCTCATGAAGACATTTCTACACCTCTCTTCTTTCTTTTTGCTCTCTTGATGAAATAGAACTGATCTGTGTCTTAAGGGCTGGGAGTATGCAGTCGATTTTCCTGCCAACTTCTCTCCAGATAAGAAGTGGAACTCCTGTGTTCGTCGTAGGCGCTGGATTCGTTACAGAAGATACATTGCACAAGGCACCTGGGCAAAGGTCTGGACACTCTCATTAGTATATATCCGCAGGTCAGACTGAACATCAAGAAAACATTGCTGTCTTTTTTGCTGTCTTTTTGCAGATCCCCTTGGACAGTCCCAGGAAACCTCCATTGCCACTCTGTGACATCAGCTGTGGTGGCTGGGAGATGAGCGACCAGTCTGGAAGGTATCCCTACCTCTGGGGGGTGTCCCAGCAAGGACAGGTCAGTCTAGTGGACCAACAACTGGAGCATGTGAAGCACACCAAACTTGCCCCTTCTTTAAAAAAAAAAAAAAGAATTTAGGATTATATGCTCCACTGTAATTTTGAGAATTTGCAACTCTTGGGTTTATTAATTACATCAACAGAAAAACCTGATTAATAAAATGTAAAATTTCCTTAAAAGTCGATGCAGCACTGAGTATATCCTGCTACTCACCTTAGTGCCTGTTGCTGTCCTTGACAACCTCTCCACCTGGTACTTCTGAACATGTAATCTATATGTTTACCAACTAGTAATGGAAACATATTATGTCCTAATAACACACACTGCTTCTGTGAGGCAAGATATATCAAGTTTAGATCACTGTCAGATACCGTAGTGTGGTTCACTTCAAGTTTGTGACCACAAGGGGGCAGCAGGATTTAATGAGTTACACAGTGAAACTTTAAGGTCTTCTGAGCCTGTTAAGCCCGATTTGACTTCGATCACAATGCACCAAAGGCACGTTTATTATTGTTGTTGTTTTTTTTTACAATGCAAGTAACATATAGCATGTCCCATGCAGTTTAATCTTATGTCTTTGTCCCTTGCAGGTGTGGTTCAGAGAGGGCATCAACCCTCGGGTCCCAGAGGGCTCTAGATGGGAAGAAGTGGAAGTTCCCAAGGAGGTGGCTCAGTTATCAGCTGGTCCTGGAGACCTGCTGTGGGCTTTACTGTGGGATGGGAACCTGCTGGTCCGTACTGGGCTCAGTCTGGACAGCCCAACTGGTCAGCATTCAGTGCACTTGACCTTGACCTATAACTATTTCCCCAGTATCTTCCACTTTAGTCCTTTCTTCTTTTTCATTATAGTCCATCATATATGATCTATTTCTAAAATGGATCTAGAAAGGAAAACCCTAGGATTATAACAATCAGTCATGAAATTCACTGTGCAAGTCTCACAAAATAGAGCACCGGTAGTGTTGTCATGTGGGAACTCGTATGGTGTTTTCTTTCAGGCACATCGTGGGTAGAGGTGGAATCACCAGTAAAGGAGGTTGAAGCGCTTCATGTGGCTGTTGGTGTCAGTGTGGTCTGGGTGGTCACTAAAGACTACAAGGTGATTCATTCTTCTCATAGTTGTAGACTCTGAGAAGCTGCTGTTTATTGCGGAGGTAACATGTCTGTATCTGTGGGTGTCGGTCAAGGTGTGGTTCAGGCGTGGCGTGAACTCTCACAATCCCTGTGGCTCTGGCTGGATCAGCATTGGAGGGGAGATGATGATGGTGGATGTGGGACTTAACGACCAGGTGAAGAGTTTTGTTGCAGATTTCATCTTCACACTGCACCCCTTAAACGCTTTAGATCGCCTTTTCTTTGAATGTATAATTCAAGAGATAACTGGTAGAAAATTCAGGCTGATATTGTCATTATAATGCACCAAAACATCACATTTGTGCATGTAAAGTCAGTTATGTTACTGCTGGAAAAACCCTCATATGTACAGTCCAAGACTCCAAAACTAACTGGAATACAAAGAGGAGGAAAAGCAAAACTTTATTTGATAAAAATGTACTGAGACTGTATTATTTCAACACACTGGTCACAAATAACAACATGCCAAGTAAAGTAAATATTCAGTCAATAAAATAAATGATTAAGGATATAATATTACTTAGTATTTCAGCCTTTTTGACTCCTTTCAGCAGCTTGTGCACTCCTAGCTGCTTCCCCTCTGACCGATTCATTTCACCCTCTCTTTGGATCTGGTTTCAGGGTGAGCCAGATCGGGCTTGGGGCAGAAAGGCTCCCCTCTGTGTCTCACTGCTGAGGACTTTGCTAGCACTGCAAACCCATATCTCACACCTTCTCCCCTTCTGTCTCTCACCCCTGTTCCACCTCCCCTTTGCCCTTCTACCTCTCGCCTGTGGTCGTGCTCTGCGGCTGCCCTGTAACATGAGCCCAGCCAGACGTTCCAGC
>NW_018128054.1:974688-991234 GCF_001952655.1 Monopterus albus | reverse complement strand
AGCCAGACGTTCCAGCCAATGTCCCGGCAGTAGCACCTCAGGCCCAGCCTTATATATCCCCAGACCTGACATACGGGAGACTCCCTAATTAGAAGCCAGCCAAGCCGTCATCATCATCATATTCCATATTTCATATTTTGGGCTGCATTTATGGATATGGCTTGTGTGAGGTGGCAGGCACCAGCGTTACAGTATATGGCCTTATAAAGTAGTAGTTACGTGTGTCCTACTAGTGTCTCTTTAAAGATTGCATATAAACAATTTTATGGGATGTTTATAATCAAGATTCTGCCATAATTAGTTTAGTGGATTTCTTACTTATTTTATGCTTCAATAAATAAATATGACATGTTACAGTAGGAGTGTGGGCATGTGACCGCTGTGTTTCATCATCATTTCTCTACATTATCTTCTCTCTCTTTCTGTCAGGTGTGGGCAGTGGGTGAGGACCATGGCCTTTATTTCAGAATGGGGGTGACTGCATCCGAACCAAGTGGGAACGGCTGGATTCCTGTTTCTGCCCAATGGGGCAATAATAAAAAGGTTATTCCACCCAGGTCTGTATAAATCAAAGAGTTGAATCTTAATTGACACATGAGGTACAGCTGTGTTATACAGGTAGCTGAATGGGCTTTTTCTTGTTAAATACACCTGTTCTTTGTTCTTCTCTGTCCACATGTTGTTTAATAGGGATGAGTTTAGTGGTCAGCTGACTGAAGCCTCACAAGGCTCAGTTCTGAGCTGCGCTGGCTCAGACTCAGAGTTAGGCCCTACTGACCCTCAAAAGAGCACTAATAACACTCCAGTCCTGGAGGCAGCAGCCTCTTCTGTAGTCCCATTAGGGGGAAGCGACACATCTACACCTCCCGTGGAAACGGAGGACGTTCCCTTTACCTCCCAACAGGATGCCCCCAAACATTTCATCCCCACCAGTGACAGCTTCATTAATAGCCTGGTCTCAGACCGCGACAGAACTTCCACATCACAGCCGTCCATCACAGAGATACCACAGGAGGAGGGTGAGGAACCGTCCCCAGCTCTGATCCTCCCAACGCCTGAGGTTGGGGGACATGACGTTCCCTGGATGAACGTAGATCTGGAGGGGGCACAGGTGGCAGCGTCTTCACTGGGCGATGAAGGTGCTGCTGCCACCTACACACTGGGGACACTGGAAGCCTCTCAGGGTGTTGGTGAAGAGGACGGGCCAGTGTGGGCCGGGATCTCTGGCGGAGGCTGCGATGTGGACGCAAATTCACAGATCAGCTGGCTTAGTCCCACAGGTATATTAACAAGCAGTGATTTTTCTTTTAATCAACAAAATGAGTCACATTAAGTTGAATGTCAGTTTATAGATGTTATTTGAATGTTTTACACTGTGCGTCTGTTTGTGTTTCATATGTTGCACATGTATAGATATATTGTGTGTGTCGTCTCTGTGGTCATTTGTCTGTCTCTAAATGTTTGACTTGTCTGTCTGTCTGTCAGGTCCTCTCACCAGCTCTCTGTCGCTGACTCCAGTCCAGTCAGCAGCCTGGAGCAAGCAGCAGCAGCAGGAACACAGAGAGATCAGCAAGAAACCGTTGGAGAGAAGCAACGTAAGGCTGTTTTTTTTTTCTTTTATTTGACACTTCTCTTAAACAGTGTTTTCAGTCTCAAATTGTATCTTTGCTCACATTTTCCATGTCTCTGCGTCCATATGTGGTCCCATCTTCCTGTTTCTCTGTCCAGTCAGTGTGGGTGCGTAAAGGAACGCTGCGCTGGTGGAGAGACTGGAAGCCTCAGCGCTGGGTGGATGTGGGTGTTGCTCTTGAGCAGTCCACCGGGTCTGATGGTGCGAAAGACAGTATTTTCTTTGTCTACTACACACAGTATGATGAGAAAAAGGTTGGTTTTGCTGTGAAGTTAAGGCTTTATTTTATTATGACTATAGTAATTGTTGACTCCCAGTTCCCTTTTGTTCATCCTCCTCATCCTCATTCCCTGTCTCTTTGTTTCAGTATCTTCATGTGTTCATTAATGAAGTGACAGCACTGGTTCCAGTGCTCAGGGACTGCCACTATGTCTTTGCTGTATACACAGCCCAAAGGACCAAGCAGAGGTGGCCTCTGGTCCTGGCAGCACAAACTGACAAGGACATGAACGACTGGGTAACAATTGCACTGTAACACTCAAAAGAACTATTTTCAAGTAAAAAAAAACATGCAGCATCACTAAAGTGGATGCAGAGCATTGTGTGTTGGGGAGAATTGTTTACTTTTCATTGATAGTTTTTTTTTTTTTTAGCTAAATCCCACTGATGATTACATTCCATGTTGTTTCTTGGTCTTTCTGTGACCAGCTGTGTCTGTTGTCTGACTGTTGCTGTGAGTGTCAAGGCATCACAGGCTCCCCGTCCAGACAGGCTCTGTGGTCCACCACCTCAAAGGGAGACATCATGGTCCATGAGCCGTCCTTCACCTTAGAGGCTTCTGCAAACACATTGGCCTCTGACCTCATGTGAGAATGATACCAAGGATTAGACTGTCTGTCAGTGTTATATTTCTTTTCATTCTCTTTCTCGTAGTCTTGCTCTGGTTTCCCATCAGCTTCCTTTATTCCCACTTTGTTAATTCTGCTACATGTCTGCTAATGTGTCACTAACATGCTAACCTACTGCCCTGCCTGGTGAAACTGAGAATTATTTGTGCTGTTTTATCCTCCACGGGTTAATAATGATGTGGCTAATGCTGGGTGCTTCCGCTGTATGGTGCTGCAGGTTCTGGCGACAGGTTCCGGGACACCTGCGCTGTGTAGAGTCTAACAGTCTGGGGCTGGTGTGGGGCATCGGGTGGGACGGCACCGCCTGGGTCTATGGGCACTATGAGCAACAGCCCACTCTGGGTAAACATGCCCCTGTAGACATCTACCCATGTGCTTCCCACAGCCTGAAAAAGAATTCTGATATCTGTCTGTTTTTGTTTCTCAGTTTGTCATGTATTTATTACTAGTGTTGTAACAATGATTAAAATAATGGATGCCAGTTTTAATAATTGCTAAAAGTTGTACAATTTCTCAAGCCCTAATGCTCTTAAACACAGAATTTTTAAGATCTAGCGATGTGAGATGGGAATTTGTCTTGTAAGCTAAATATCCAGTCCATAATCTACAAGTGGTATGATACTCTGTAATGAAACCATTACATGGAGAGGAATTTACTACAAATGTCTAATTTATGTCACCTTTAATTTCAGTAATTTATTTGAAAACACATAAGAGATAATCGGCGCACTACCTTCATGCTAACAGCTTGTAGCTTGGTGTGCAGTTGCTTCAGCATGGTTCGAGACAGATGCTGCAGCTGTAGAGACATATACACACACAAATGTATAGCCACTTATTTGCCTGTATTAAATTTGTTGTCCATGTTGGTGTTTACTGCAGGAGACGGCGTTCAGATGCACCAGCAGACTGATGTCAGGAGTATACATGTGTATGAGAATCAAAGATGGAACCCTATGACAGGATATACAGACAAGTAGGAACATTTCAACTTTGACACGGTTTAATAAAGTCTTTGCAGTTTATCTTGATCTTTGTCAGTTAAGAGCTGCTGACCAGTCTGTCTCTGACTACTCCCAAACCTTTCTTCTCCAGAGGACTTCCCACAGATCGCCCTATGTGGAGTGATGAGAGTGGACTGAAGGAATGCACCAAAGGCAACACACATCCACCATCCCCTCAGTGGTCCTGGGTAGGTGGGGCTGATTCAGAATTCCTCCTGCAGATGTATTTCAGTTCTTGTTTCATCACCAGCTAATTCAACCTGTGTTACAGGTGTCAGAGTGGGCTGTGGACTACAACGTCCCTGGAGGAACAGATAAAGAAGGCTGGCAGTACGCTGCAGACTTCCCTGTGTATGTAACAACATCTGCTCTGGATGCTGTCACAACAAAATCTGCCGGAAAGAGGAGTGACATTCATCTGATTTATCTCTCTCCTACAGCACATTTCATGGCCACAAAACCATGAAAGACTTTGTAAGGCGCAGAAGATGGACAAGGTAACAAATCACACATTTCTGTGGTTTGTAATTCAGTTTTCTACAATATCAAAAGGATCATGTTCTCCATACAGGAAGTGTAAGATCACATTGAGAGGTCCATGGCAGCAGGTCCCACCCATCCCACTGAGTGACGTCACTCTGATGCCGTGTCTGGCTCAAAGCAGGATGGAGCAGGTACCTGTCTGGGCCCTCAGTGACAAGGGAGAGGTCCTGTGTCGGCTGGGAGTCAGCCCCCAGAACCCTGCGGTGAGGAACTTTTAGATGTCATCCAAGAGGAATTGAGAACGTTGAAAAGGTTTTCTAGATCTACAGTATAGTCCTTAGATTCCTGAATTTTCAGTGTAATTCCTGCAGATTCTAGGTTTCTAACTTTAACTCCAGTGTGTTTGATCTCACAGGGCAGCTCCTGGCTTCATATAGGCACAGACCAGCCCTTTAAGTCCATCTCCATCGGTGGAGCCAATCAGGTGTGGGCCATTGCCAAGGATGGAGCCGTGTTCTACAGAGGATCAGTGTCCCCACAAAGCCCTGCAGGTCAGCTGAGGATGTGACACTCAGTCATTATTACAAACTGTCAAAATATGTGCAGCATGAGAAGTCAATAAAGCTTCAAGGTCCAAATGAAATTGAACTTTCAGAGCTCTTATCTTTCTACAGGGGAATGCTGGTACCACATCCCTTCTCCTTCAAGGCAGACCCTCAGACAACTGTCTGTGGGTCGGACCTCTGTCTTTGCTGTAGATGAAAACAGTAAGTAGTCTGTTTTAAGCCCTTTTAAGCCTGAGTTGACTGACAATAGAGTCCTTTCTTGTCATGCAGGTAACCTGTGGTACAGACAGGGCCTCACACCCAGCTACCCTCAGGGCTCCGCCTGGGAGCTCATCTCTAACAACGTCACCAAGGTTTCTGTGGGTCCACAGGACCAGGTCAGTGCTGCACCCTCCTGCACTGTACCCTGGAGCAGACAGAAAGAGTCCAGGCAATGAGTTTGGTTATTTGTAAAGACAGTATTTATCAAAGCAATTAGAAACATAACCTCAGGATTTGGCTGAAAATCTTGCAGGATCTGACTGTGAACTATATCTTATTAGAAAAAACCATGAATGGCTGTTTGTGTGTGGCTCATTGCTCTTGTCCTCTGCAGGTATGGATCATAGCAGAACGGGTTCCTGGCTTCCCCGCTGAGACTCCTGGAGCTGTCTGCCACAGGCTGGGGGTGGGACCCATGCAACCCAAGGGCCAATCCTGGGACTATGGTATAGGGGTGAGTCCATCATCATTAAACCTGCCTTGGTCTGTGCTTTTTCTTATTTTAACACAGTTATGTGTTGTCCGTCTGTTCCTACTGAACCCACGGATGCACATTTTTAAAAACTGACCCACACATACATAGTTTTAATTTCCTAAAACAGCCAGGATTCATTAAAATGTCTTATGCATACAACTACATTAGTGTGTTCATCTGTCAAAGTTTATATAGTGCTTATGTTATATATCAAAAGGGTTGTGAATGTCTGAAGATGTGTTTAATAGGTATCTTCAAGTATGAAAATCATCATTTCTATGTTTGTGACTGTCAGGGAGGATGGGAGCATGTCAGTGTGAGGGGGAACTCAGCTGAGGCTCCTCGTGCCCCCCATGCTCCACCTGCTGGACCCCCACGCAGCCCGCTCCCACCGCGGCCTCCAACACAGGTGAACGGGAGTGCTGTAGGGGTGTAGCGCCCACTCATCTTCTCCTCCCCACCCGTTTGTGCCTGGATCTATATTTGTCTCCTTCGTTCTTTCCCATTGGCTCTTATCCCTTCATGTAAAGGGAATGCACAATCACCCCCCTGAGTTTCTATCTTGCGTCCCTTATTTTATCAGTCCTCACTCAACCTGGAAGTTGTTCTGGTCTGCTATGATGAGAGAAATCCCAAAGCTCTTATTTCTCCTCTGAGGAGCCAGGAGGCCGATGGAGGAGTTATAACTGAGGATACATGAGTGCATCCTTTGTGAAAGTCTGTTACAGATTGACACACCCCTTTATCAGAAATCAGAGGAAAGGACGTCTCACGTCAGTTAAAACCCAATGGTTAAAATGTGTTTCCTCATTCCTTGCTCCTCGCAGTTTGGGTACATTGTCTTGTCTCTTATAAGAACATTCCTACATCCTTGGTCGACCCGGAAGTTGTTCTGGTCGACCTAGGATGTAGGATGTTCCAAGTCTCTTACATCAGCTCTGAGGACCGAGAAGTGAGGACGGTGCTGGAGGGGCCATGACCGAGGATACATGAGACCATCCTTCACAGATGTTTTGTGAACTGACGCACCTCTTTATCAGAAATCAGTTTGACTGGATGAGTCACATGAAGGATTTGTCATGTCAGTTAAAACATGTTTCCTGGTTCAACTCTCCTTGCAGTTTCTCCTTGCATCTTAACATGGGCTGGCCTAAGACACAAGGAAAACATGCAAGTGAGGGAAAATTCGCCTCCTGTAAGAAATCATGTCAGTGTGCACTGATGGTGAGAGAGAAAAGGAAGCACAAGAGCATTTAAGCAGGATGGATGTTCACGTCTTGTGGGATGAAAATGCATGTGTTTGCTCTTATTTGGATTTGGCTACTGGGTGTTCTGGGATCTAGCAATAGCTTTTATTCTTGTATTCAATATTCTGTGAAAACCTAACAGGGTGGGACTTTGATTAAGGGCTAAGGCTTGGGTACCAAACTAACATCTCTTCAAACACACAGTCTCACTGTAGTCTAAATCGTGTTGGTTTCTTGAATCTTGTTTTGTTTTTGTGTCTGATTTGCCTGTAATTCATTTGCATGTGATTTCAGTTATTTATTATGCATTTTCCTTTCTCTACAGGTTTTGGCCTGTTATACTGTACGTTTGCAATGGAGTGTTTTTGGCCCATATTGCTATGACAAGCCTTCCTAATATTGATGGGCTTTTTCAAAAAAAAAAAACTGGCAAAATTTGAGATATTCATACTGTAGGAAAATATACTGGTCTTTAATAACAGTTGACTGCATTGAAAAACATAAAAGATTAATCCACATCACCAGGTAATACCTCTCTATCTTCCTGCAATAAGTTCTTCCAGTTATTATAATTATCCACGTTAACTGCTGACTGACTGACTGTTGAAACTGCACAGCAGGTCTGAATGTCACCGTGACTGGACATTCGTTGTACAAGGGCATTGAAATGTGAAATAAAAGTCTAAAAATATTGTACGTCTTGCTAATGTTCTTGAAATAGCACAAACCTGACCTGCCACTGAGCAGTGTTTGTTCATTGAACAGGCCTTGATGCACAGTGTTGCCAGTGCCCTGTGAACTGATTATAGGACTGTTTGTGACTCTTTGTGCTGTAAGACAGTAAAACCAGTGTATCAGCGTTGAGAGCCTTCCTCTCCATGACAGTCACACAGTGGCGACCCTTAACTCTCCAGCCCAGGCCCTGTGAGCACCCCCTACCTCTGTCCAGTGCTTCTCACTCTGTGGAGCTTCAGAACAATGGAGACAATTGCCCCTACAGCCAAACTACACAAGCTCCGGCTGCTTCCCACAACTTTACAAGTGGCTACGTTCCATGTCCTAGGTGCTGGTCTGCCGAGGCCTATCTTCAACTTCTGCCTCACTGGTAAGACATCAGACCCTTACATATGTCCTTAGTATGTACAGTTAACCTTCAGCACAAAGTAAGAGAAGATATGAACCCTAATTACAAGTTGTTTTGCATTTATTTTCATATTAAACTGTGTAATTATAAACATTTCATTCAATGACACTAAGCATGATCAATATGAAGTAAAAATATTTTTAAAATCTGTAAGTTTAAAGGACAGAATGAATCCACTTCTGCTTTCGTCTTAACTGTGTTTTTTTTTTTAGCCGGTGACTGTGATATTGTCCTCTGATCAACTCAGCTTTAAGTTACAAAATGAAACCTCATACCTATAGGTCAGTTATATCAATACCCATTTACAGACAAAAAAAATGAACATGTATATACACATCAGTACAGTCCAACATTAACTTAGATTTCTCAAATGTGCAAGATTAAGCAAATGTATACTGTAATCAAATAAAATGAGATGTCCTTAAATAAATGTTCAAGTTTAACTGAAGCACAGGCTGCTGGTTTTTAACAGAGGTTAACATGGTCTAAGATGCAGTTCCTTCTGTATGGGGGGGAGGAGATGGGTATTCGCTACTACACGTGAAGCGTAGCTGTTCATCAAGCCACCAGCGACAAAACCTTGAAAGGTGTCCGAGTCATTAAAAGGAAAGAACCATACAGCAACTTCATAACCTACAGTTTCAAATAACCGATTTTATAGCTGTGCATAAAAAAAATGTGGAGGGGCAGAGCATATCTTGTTCCATAACCATTTTCATTATTCCTCTATACAGAAACTGATCATGATGCACACACATCCCTGACCAAACCTGTACAGCCACAGAGTTGTTGTATTGCCTGCAAATAACAAGATACAGTGATGCAATGCTCAAAATTGCAGCTTGACAAGGGGTCCTTTGGGAAGAAAATGTCATCTGAACACGATAATTAAGTTTGACACAAAGTAAAAAACGGCAAATAACAAGTTGATAAAAGCAGCAAAAAGGTTTTTGTTCATTCTTGATTTTTTTTTGTGTGTGTGAAGCTCAAGTCCCTGCACATTATCAAAGACACTGCCACATTAACCAAGTCATCCTATTAAGTCAGTTCATCAATTAATGAAATTCATTGCACATTTGTTTACAACCACCTCAATACAGTCCTTCATTCTGACATTTAAAAATAAAATCTCCACTTTCTACACAATCTCACTAAAACGTGTGATTTGAAATTTTGTAGTGATAATAAATGAAGTGCCGCTGTCTTTTACATCATCTGGCACTGCAATAAGACTCTGTGACAAGCAGCTGAGACAACTGATCAATCAACTTGTTGCACATTTCAGAGCATAAAACGGAGAATTACAAAATCCCCTCCCCCCCAAGGATTCATATGACAATCCTCATCTAATAACACCCACAATTATTACCAAGATGTCTCAAAAATATGAAACTACTTCCTTTGAATGTTTCCTTCAAAATATAAATAAAGAAACATACAGTGCGTCACCTCTCCAGATAAGGGACTGATAGCTTTCCAATGGATGGATGGAGCTTCCAAAGTTTCAACTCTTCTTTATAAATGCTGCTACAGAAGAATACCGCACAGGTTCTCTCCAACTAGGAGATTGTGACTAAACCCAACAGGAGGTTACGCAAAACAAATCACTCTTCGAAAAAAGGCAATCACTGAAATAATCACACAACATGTAGGAGCAAAACAAACAATGCTATAGAAAAAGCTTATCTCTTCAGTTATAGGTGTGCTGAAATCAAAGAGCTTATTCCTATTTGGCTGTAGTGATGAATTTACCGGCCTAGTGTTCTTGATTCATTAATTCAAAATGTCTTCTTTTTTTTTTTTTTGGTGATGCATAAGTCCTGGGAAAGGAGTGCACTTAAAGAACATGGAGAAGCAGCCACACACTTGGAATGCGCTTGATGAGTCTTTAAAGCAAATAATTAGAAGCTAGGACTGGTTTTAGTTGTTTTCTTTTTTCAATGTGGAATTGCACTGAACAGAAACCACACACCAACATCGCTGGAGAGGTGATGTGGCTCAGACAGGGTCTGGGTCTTGTCTGTCTTATTTGCCGAACGCCACTTTATAGTTTTCATGGCCAACTCCATGAAGAACAGTTCTGCCTGAGAGAAACATCCACAGTTTGCCCCACAAACTGCATCATCTGTTTTTATTCAGCCGTTCCCCATTCCCAAAAAGTGCGATACAGGTTCATTTCTCAACAGTGTGATGACAGGCGGTCCCTTCATTTTTCCAACTAGTCTTTTTCTCCATCTTCACTGCTTCCTGGGGTGGACAAAAAGAGGGAAACAAAAGTTTAAATGTGACATAATATTTCATAATTTTAAGATCTAAATGGTACAATCTGATAATATTTGGACCAAGAAATGCATATGATAATATTAAGACTCCAAAGAATAATTGTACATTTTGAGAACAGTTTATTTACTTTCTTGTCAGCAAATTTGGTTGTTTATTCATTAAGTTATCTTAAAGTCTGGCTCTGTCCAAAAGTAACAGAATCCACCCATCAGTAGCTCTCTAAATAACATTTTCATTCTTCTGTTACTTAACTGAACCTTAAACATAACATGTTATGGTTTTAGAAGGGGTTATGCGCCACGCAATTTCACTGTAAGATGCAGTAAACCTCTAGTCTCAACACCCTACGACGATGGTCGTAGGGTGTTGAGACCAACAAATGGCATCGGACGAGACAATCGATCCTTTTATCTCATATATTGTGTCAAAGTAAATGTCTTGACACAAAGTCTAGCATATCAGAAATGTATTTATCATCTACGACGAGGTGGGCTGATGCTCACCAACAGGAGCACAGATTGCTATTTTTAACATTAACATACTGACTTTAACTGTCAGCCTTGTGAAGTAGCTACCCCATCAGGGCTAGCTAGCTAGCTAGTTTTAAGTTTCACTACCGGCTTAAAACACTTATTTTTATCTGCTATGTGAAGTTATCCATGAAGGAGAGAGAACACAGACTGATGCCCTCTTCATGCAACCCATGACTCCACTGTCGTTTCCCACCCCCCTACTCCACTTTTTATGCTTTAGCTTCATATTTCTCATGTACATGTGAGAGTGGTATTGATCTTCTTGTCTAAGTCCAAGAAAGCAGACGTGTGTTTAACAGAAGTGTGAAGCTGTTTCTTTAAAAACCCCATACAGGTTTGTTATGACTGTATGTTCAACTTGCCTCCTTGTTCGATGTCTGAGTCAGTGAGATGCGTAAGGGAGAAGCTAGCGATGCTGGTGGGTGAGATGGAAAAACGGGAGTAGTTTGAGGAGCTGGTCCAGCTGGGCTCCAGCATGCGCACTGCTACTGGGGGAGGAGAGGAAAAGCGAGATGCTACGGATGATGGCATAGCCTTGGATACTGGGTCTTCCTGTGTCTTGGGCAGGAAGGCAGGTACAGAGGAGGAGAAGTCATCATCCCACTCAAAACCACCACCTGTAGGGATTCAATGAATGAATCAGGACATGTAATGGAAAAAACTATTTCCAGCAGCTGCATACACTTGGTAGGTGTAGGTGTTACCTTCTTCATCTGTGGAGCTTTCAGAGTTGATGAACCGGTTCAGGTAGCTGGCAGTGGGAACTGGGCTGATGAACTCGGCTACTTGACTGTCTGAGCCTGAGGAGTGGTCACTCAGTTCCTTGGTAGGAGTCTCCTAAAACAGAATGCATTGAAATTTAATGAGAAAGGCCACAAACATAGTGTTAATAGTTACAAATACAAAATTAACCCTAAAGAGACAATACATTACCTGGTCAAACAGGTAGACAGTGACATCATCAAAGAATGACACAGCTCTTCTGGAGTTATCTGCATTAGATCTCGTTGGAAGCGGGGAAGATGATGCCTCGACTTTCAGGGTGGTGGGTTTCAACAAGCTCTTCAGGTTCTTTGCGCTACTGTCATCCGAGACAATAAGCGGCACTGTATGCACTGCATCGTCATCGCTTTCTGAGCTGGAGCCATGTAGATGATATGTACGAATGTCCTCATCAGAGTCACTGTTCTCATCCTCCTCGTCTGCATCCACACCATCCTCCTGTCCATCTAAACTCAAACCATCCCGCTTCCCCAAGTAACGTCCCTCCATATCGGGCTCTTTTATTTTATGCCCATCACTAGCGTAGGTCCTGGTTAGTTTAGCATGAACTGCAGTCTCTGGTGCCGCCTTTGATGGAGAAGTAGAAGGAAGTGGAGTCGAGGTTTTAGGATCTTCTGATGGCTCTGGCTGACCAGGAGATGTCACATCCTTGAAAACCTCCCATTTGTTTCCATCCTCATTATGGCTATTGGTGACCTCCCTCTCACATTTTTCTGTGATATCTGAATCTGCTTCTGGTAATATACCCCCAACATGAGCATCAGGTGCCAGTGCTTCAGAAGCTAAAGACAACTCATGCTGAGTAAATATAGAATCTACATCTCTCTTGTCATGAACTTCCATTGCCAGACCCCCAGAAGACCCACCAACCTCATCAGGAGAGGTCCTCATCAGCGTGACTTCAGCAGAACCTTCTGCAATCATTTCTTCAGACTTCTTCTCAGGTTCTGATTCATTGTCTGAGAAGTAGGCAGAGTCTCTGTAATTACTGCCCAAGATTGGCTCCTCTGGAGGAGCTACATAATCCAGCTGCTGGCCTTCAAAAGGATCCTCAGTGCGAGTGTCCCGTACACCCTCCACTTCAGAAATGATGATCTCTGGGGGAATCAGATTTGTTGCAGCTGTAAGCTCTTCTGTGTCTTCATCTTCTTTGGCAACACTGATGCCATTTTTTTCAAGAGAGTGGTCTGTAACATTAGGCTGAAAATTCCACTCAGGAGATTCTAGGTTCTCGGTCTCATACCCACTGTCTGATATTTTGTAAGGAGGCTGGAGTTTGTGTTGAGCTGTTGGAGCATTCAGCTCTTCTACCTGTTCCCCAAGTCTGTGGATGTCAAGGGAGTCTAAAGAGTCCGGTGTCTCAGCTGATTGATCTGCAGTTGGTAGAGTAGTGGACATACTGTCGTCCAGTAAGCTGTCCTGGCTGATCTGGTCCAAAGATGGCCCAGAAACCAACAGAGAAGATCTCACAAGAGGACCCCCATTAGTATCCATAAAGGATTCTTCCTGGTCAGATAGAGTGGTTTCCAGTTCTATATCTGCATTCTCAATAAGGTCACTCAACAGGTCACTACTTGTTAGGTCTTCACTATGTTTGTTGTTTTGGACGTTTTCATGCTTTTTACTTCCTATGGGCTGAGCACCATCCTTCGAGGCTCCATGGTCATCTACGAGGCTGGGAATTTTGGCATCGGAGCACAATGAGTCTGTAGTGGCACTTTTAGGGAATGTAGGGTTGTGGTCATCAGTTTGACTAATGATAACCTCTAACCTCTCCGAGGTAGAATCAAAACCAGAGTCTGTAACTCTGTCTGAGGATTGCGGCAGATCAAGGTCTTCAGTGGAAGAACTATTTCCAAATGGCAGCTGGTTGCTTGTGTTATCTTCTGTTACCACTGTAATGGAAGGCACCAGTGTTTCATTTTCTACCAGAGACTGACAGAACTCCTCCAAACTGGTACTTGGAGAGTCTAGAATTTCTTGTCTTAAGGATGTGCTACTTTCTGCAGGTTCCACGCAAGTGTCTGCTGTGTTTAAGCTGCCTAAAGTCCCCAGGTTGTCCCAAGAACTCATTCTGAATGATTCTTCTGGTTCATGGACTATGCCAGGTGAAAGAAAATTTTGCTGTAGACTAGAGAAACCAGATCCATCTTTCATCAGGTTCTGTTCTTTGAGAAAGTTGTCAGCTAATTTTTCAGTGCTCAGAAGCCTCATCACATCTGTATTATCCCTCTCCACTTGCACAGGACTCAACAGGAGAGTGGCTTCTGAACAATCCCCTAAAAAAGAATCACTGTAGTTTTTATTTTTATTTGCCTCCTGAACTTCTAAAGGTGCACCACCATGGAAAGGGTTCCCATTGGGCTCTGGAATCTCCATAAAACTCTGTCTCCAGGAAGGTGAGTCCTCTTGCTTGGCCCCTCCCTCTGTGAAAATGTTGGTGTGGTATGGGCTGTCATTTTCAAGAGATGACCAAATGTGACTGTCTGGTAAATAGGAATCCTTGGAGTCAATGCTTTGGTGGAAAAAATCGGCATCTGTGCTAGACTCATCAAGATGGACATCCTGGAGAACAACAAAGTCTTGTCGACCTGAATTAAAGTCCACGTCTTGTCCTCTATTTCCATCTCCTGGAAGAGTGTGCCCCCCTTGTTCTTCGAGTTGTATGTAATATTCATTTTCATTAGATGGCTTTTGTGAATCCAAGACTGATACAATGCCAGGTATTCCTGATGGAGTGTTTGCACCTACTGTGCCCACTGCTCTGGCTACAGGATCAGGGAAATGTGCCTGGATATCTTCACTGGAAACAGGAAAGAACATGCTGTGGTAGTTCAACATTGTGTCCATGCCTGAGCGACCATGGCTGCCATCATAGTGATCATGCTTAGCTGCTTCCCAAACATACTCAAAACTGAGACCTTTGCTAGTTTCAGTGACAGTAAGAATTTCATCAATCTCTTGCCGCAGGGCATCATCAGCAAACTGTTCCAAGATTGGGAAAGAAGAGTGGCTAACAGTGGTCTGCCGAGCGGATGGGTTGGGCTTGAGAGCATCCCAGCGTTGTTCAAAATCTTCTTCTATGTCCTTCTGGCCCTGCATGCGCAGGTAGGTAAGCAAACGGTGCACTTCCTCTGCTGTGGCCCGCTTGTCTGGGGACAGCCAGCAGAACTGCAGGACCTCATACCTGCATTTAAGAGGAAAACACACAAGATGTGTTTTTAATGGTCAAGTAACTCAGAGCACACAAAACCAAATTTAATCAAAAATATCTACATATCGGGAGTTCTGTTTATAGAATTTTTTCTAATATACTGTGCATGTTTGAAAGACTCACCATCTGTCAGAATAAGGAAGTTCTAGCTGTGGCTTAAATAGTTTGACTTGTTGCTCCTTGATCACATGATTCAGCACCTCCCGGTCAGACAGATGTGGATAGGGCTGATCAGAATTCTCAAAGAGCTCCCACAATGTGACCCCCAGGGCCCTATAAACAAGTGAGAATAAAATCACTGCTGGAATTTACTGCAGGACAAGAGCTATCTTGAGCATTCCAAGCAGAGCAAGTGACCTTAACCTCTTAACCCAAAACTATGAACTTTGTCAGGTAAGTTATTATGAATATCCAAAGGAAAGGAAACAGTCATTTCCTGAGATGTGAAGTCAGGGAGGGGCTGAGAAAACAATGTGGACAGATGTTTAGCTGGTACACTGTCAGTATCTTTTTCCCCTCTTTTGGACATCAGCCAGTTTGGGATTTACTAGCTCTGGTATTAGCAGAAAGGGTTTGTTTTCTCAGCAATGACCTAGAGGTATATTACAGAACAATGTACATGATTTCAGTCTGCACATGTAATTCCTATTTATAGGACATGACTCCAACTGGAATTTCTATTATACTTAACAATAATCAACTAGGCAGTGTAAATCATAATTGATTTTAAATCTCTAAATAGTGATGTTGACTTCAGTCTTTTGTTTTCTTTTAAAAGTTTCATTTTAAAATAAACTTTTTCTCAACATTTGTAAAAAAAAATGTTGTGTACCGTCAGTATTGAGCTGCAGTCTTGTACCTACCACACATTGCTGGGTTTGGTCTGATCCATAGTAATCACACTCCCATGACGCTCACCCACCAGCTCAGGAGCCAACCAACGAAGGGGAGCAAACACATCATCCTCTGTGATGATGTAATCCTCCTATAGTAACAGTATTTAAAATAATGATATTATTAATAATAATATTTTAAATTTACTTAACTTTAAAAACTGTAACCTTGTAGAATACACTGAAAATATATTGTGGAAACATTTTCTGTTTAACAATAAAAAAAAATGTCTCTTGCTCCACTAAAGGACTCCAGATGGTGCTGTTAACACTACAAGGACTTCAAATGGCAAAACAAACACAAAACTTGACACAAAATGTTGTGTCTTTTCATTTTATATATCAGAGGCCTAAAATGTCTGAGTGGAACATGCATATATAAGAGCAAAATCACTGGCCTTAAGCAATCGACCTAATGTATTTTTTGAAAATAGGTCCTAGTGTGACAAGAATATACAGATCCGTAAATAATGATATTAACTAAATATATCGACAGAAAACATCTAAAACTGAACAGGATTTCAGCTTACTTTGTATCTGTAAGGTCCGACTCCATAATCTCCCACTTTGACGGTAAGATCTGCAGTTAGGTAGCAGTTCCTCAGAGCCAGATCACTATGACAGCATTAAAAAAATATATCAGTGTGACACACAGGAGGGGATTCAACACTACAAATTCACAATTACCACATCATTCCCTCATGAAGCTTGTGGGCAAATTTGTGATCATGGCTGGAATGAAGATGTCCAGCTAATGCTATCACTAATGCTTGTTCTTGCCAGTTGGACAATTTTTGTTTTGTCTTTGCATTGTCATTTATGTCTACAGTAAATAGCTAAATTAAACACAGTGGTTAACGGAATACAAAATCAATGTTATCGAGATCAACAACAAATCCACCATCTGCTCTTAAACTCAAAGGCTTAGATTACAGTGCAATCATCCAGCACAGGACACTCTGGCGGGGACCATAAATGACTTTGGCACCTACAAGAGGATGCCGAGACAGGGAGAGTATGAAGGAGTTGCTGGACCCTCAGATGTATGAAGAAACACGCAGGTATATTGATATCTGCGATGGCAGATGAGCGTTGGAACCAACAACAACAAGCATGACCACA
>NW_018128054.1:965884-973025 GCF_001952655.1 Monopterus albus | reverse complement strand
CTACTCCATTCAAGCATGTACTAGGTATAAGCAAATTGATATTGGATTAGAATTTGTTGGATATGTGTAAAATTATGTGTGTTGACATATCAACCGTCTTTACATGCTTGAAAGAATAAATCAAATCAAATCAAGATATTAACTCAAAGGCTTCTGTCATTTGCCTCAGCTCATCACCTTGCAACAAGACTCATACAGGAGCTATTCCTGACTTGTGCATACAGCTTCTTGAGGGAAACACAGGCTATGCATTTTGTATTTCTGCCAAGAGAGGGTGTAAGAAGCTCTGAGGCTGTCCCTGCACATTAAGCATATGGCAGTTCATTCACACTGAACGAGGCAGCCTTAGCTTTCCCTTTAGCCCTGCAGCATTCCCTGTGCAAGTTTCAAGTCCTTTTTACCCACCTAATGACAAACACTGGTGTTCCTGTGTGCGTGTGGCCCAGTTACTACTGTCAGACCCACTGAAACCACTGTAAGATAAATGGAGATTTATTTTAAACTGTCCTGTCTCCTGACCTCTGCTGTTGACTCAGGGCCAACAACAGTAAGGAAATGGTCCACCCTACATGGCACGGCAGCAATCGCTCCTACCGCCTAAGACATGAATTCAGCTTGGTGTCATTTTATTTAACTTGTTTAGACTTTATCTATGATCAAGAGGGAAGTTTTGATTGACACTGGGGTAAAAAAAAACAAAAAACTAACATTTCATAGACTAAATTAATTGATAAATCAGCATATTCACAGATAATAAATAATTGCCCTATTCCATAGTGACTGATTGATGACAATAATGCATCTGTTAAAAGTACTAAGAGAATTCCTGAATAGCTTTTTATTCTTACAATGTATTTATTCCACTATGTGAAATACTATGTGCAATATTTGAAATTCACCATCTTATTTTTGCATTCATGTTTTTCAATGTTATCCTTATGTAACTTTATTTTTAGACTAGGTGTTCTTTTTCTGGCTTTTAACTCTTTACTTGACTCCAAGAGAGCCCTGCACAAGAATTCCTATATGCCTAGACTGTCTATGCATAAATGGCAAATAAAAAATCTTGAATTTATCATAATTTCAAGGTATAATCTGAAAATTAAAAAATAAATAAATTGGTTTATTTGCTTTCAAAGAGTCCTGTTGGTTACAATGAATCTTTTCTGTAACATTACTTTAAAAGATCTTGTAACTGTGTCTGAGAAATATGTTACCGAACATGAACTAAATAAGACCAAGACATTCAAAACCTATTGAATACTCACAAACATAGCTTGTCCATTTAGAATGTAAACTCCAGTACTGACTGATATTCTAAACTTTTAACAAATGAAACATCTATTTAACATGTATATTTAACAAATACACATAGAACTGTCAGTGTCACCTTAAAAGAAGCTTCCTCCCACAGTTTGAGGGAAAGCAGTCTTTCAGTTCAGTACAGTTCAGTATGGGCTCTGCTCTTTTGCAGCACTATTCTCACCCTTGCATCGTATAGCTGAGGTTTCAGCTTTGGACATGAGCCCACACAGCAGTTTCCTTGAGAGGTTTGTGTCTGCGGCTCTGCACTCATTCAACCCTGCCAGCATGTGGCATTACACAGAGGCAATCAGTTTGTGTAACCTTTATTCATTTTTGTGGTTAAAAGTGCCACAGAAATATTTTTACAATTGTAAATTAAACTGATACACATCGAGGGAAGCTTGTAGAACTTCTTTTAAGTTGTAACAAGGATTAAAACAACGCCCAATATGAAACTATCCTTTTACATGCAAAGAGCAGAATCATCATATCTTTCTGGCAGTGGACAGCTGACACTGTGGCAATGCATGGGAGCTGTGTAATTGGAACCCTGTGAGCCTATTCTGAGCATACAGAACAGAGCTGATGAGCTGAGCATCGTTATGTTACCCCAAGCCAGACGCTCCCAACACCTCCTGCACCCTGCTGGCTGTTAGTTGCCAGACATCCAGTACTCGCTGGGGTAAAAATGAAAATGAAACCGAGCCTCTCTGCTGTATACACCTTTTTTGGAAAACAAGGGTACTCCTGGGACTGGCTGGACAGTAAGCACTGACGTCAAACTAAACAGGTGACCTAACTTTCTACAGTTTCATCTTATAAGGTTTGTGACGCTTGTCTCTTAATATATGACATTACATATGAAG
Organism: Monopterus albus; assembly: GCF_001952655.1. Classification (NCBI taxonomy): domain Eukaryota; kingdom Metazoa; phylum Chordata; class Actinopteri; order Synbranchiformes; family Synbranchidae; genus Monopterus; species Monopterus albus. The sequence goes on along the minus strand of NW_018128054.1, from coordinate 970,854 downwards.
TATAATTAATACTGTGTTTATCCATGATATTATTAAAAGATGTTTAATAATACATCTTGATCCAAACTTTCAGGGCAGCAATATGTTAAAAAAAAGCCAGCCACAGTGAAGAATCCATGAGCAGAGGGTGCAACTGAAATATGTGATACCAATGTCTGTGCATGGAGGCATTACTGGCAGAGTGGTCATTCCCCTAAACAGCAGCTGATTTATTTAACAAAGTGGTATGAAAAACACAGTGCTTAGCTTAGCGGATCTCAAAGTGGTGAACTTGCTTAAGTGTTGCAATTCTGAAGTGCTACCTGTGCAGGAAATTGTGTTTGTGAAGGTGAGTGACACCAGCAGCAATTTCACAGGCCATCCTCTGCAGCTGCAGCAACTCAGCATTTCGGAACATCCAGTCCTGCTGAGACAGATAGCCCCGCAAATCCCCCTGCAGACAAACACACAGCTTCATTAGCTCATCAGCATCAAACAGAAACATTTAAGAAATCTGGCAGAACCTTAACTGTATTATACTGTAGCACTAAGTGGTCCCAGTTAAATGCATTGTGCCTGGACTGCCACACAGGGGCAGCAGACTCTCCTGTTCCTGTCTCCTCAGCACTTCTCACTGCTGATGTGTGAGAAGACCAAATAAGGGTAACCCTGTTTAATGGACCTCTATGTAGTGTCACAGAGATTTATAAATAAAAGGGGCCAGCTCTGGTCAGTGAAATAAACTGCGCCTGTGGCTGGTTGGGTTTCGGAGCTCATGAGTGGAGGGGCGAAAAGAACAAGGGAAGTAGGGCAAGGCGCCCCAAGCATTAATTATACCCCAACACAATAAACAAACACAGGCTTATACACAATGTTAGAGTGTGATATGAAGTGCTGTGTTAGAATGTGGCATGTCAGCACATGAGTCTGACTGACAATACTATAAAAAGTCAATATAAGAAAGTAAATGTGGAACAAGAGGTTTACCTCCACTAAGATCACATACTCACAGGAGGCTTTGTGGCTGGACTGAGTCCAGAGGGACTGTAAATCTGAATTACAAACAAGCATCTCAGCTGCATGCAACCCACCTGTGGGTATCATTCACCATCATGCATGTAATAGACTAGTCAATGATTGAGAAACTGTTAAAAAATATACCACCGATATACCACTACAGTTTGTGCAAACAAGGTCAATGTACAGTCTGAGCACACAACTTCAGAGTGTTGACATTTTAGTCAACACCTGATTTAAATCTGTCTTTCTAAATGTGTAAGCAAAGGACCATTAAATTTATGCACATCTGAGATCATGTTCACCAGAGTTGGCGCAAACTCCTGATAAGCGAGCTGAACAGGGCTCCCCTGAGGAATGAGCTAATAAGAACATACTGTACAGACAGTGGAGTCATATAGTATGAGGCAATTCCTTTTAAATATGTCAAGCCACATGCAGTTGCATGCACATAAAGCTTGTTTGTTTGTGTTTATAAAGGGTTTATTTTTACCTGAGCTATCTCACTACAACCAGCTTAGAGCTGTTGTCTTACATAAGCACCATTTGTTTTGCTCCAGCCACATTTATCCACACACAGCTCTGGGAAGGGGTTTTCACAGAAAGCTATATTCAATGTATGTTAAGTGATACGCCCTGCCTGTCTTTATTGGTGAAGGCTTCGCAGCAGGTGATTAGGTCTGAAATCCAGAAAGAAGATCCAGTGCAACATCAACCATGAAAAGCTAACACAATTAGACTACATGTCTGAGCTGTGAGTAAACACAAATATGCCAAATTTGCAGTTCACAGATTCAGTTCATGAACACAGTTCATGTTTGATCATGTGATGGCTCAGCCATCACGACTGATTGTTGAAATTTATCTGTGTGCTAAACAGCGTATGTGGCCAATGGAAAGAATTGCGCAATCCAGAATAAGTCGCTCTCAAGTTACAACATTACTATGCAAAATGTTTTCACAGCCAACCAACTGTGTTTGTTAAATTCTGATTTAAAGAGTGAGTCACCATCACTAGAACAAGTTCTGAAAAGGATTAACTGTCCTACAGAAGTCAACCACATCAGGGAGAGACAGAGCACCTCAGCACACTGTGAGGATTGTTGCTTTAATGACCATAATAAATGAAAGAGAGGAATGAAAACCAAACGTCAGCTAGTGCATATCCAAGACCATGAACTAGTCAAGGCTCTGACTGACGTCCTGCAAAGGCACCATGCAGGAGATCCATGCATTAGAAACTGTCACTCACTCTGTGGTAAACAACATTCTGTAGCTCCTACACCAGTTGTGTGATGTGTTTTGATATTTAAAATGCTTTGAGTCAGGGCTACCCAGCATGGGGGACAAGGCAGAAAAACCACCATCAATGAACAGGTTGTCAGAAGGAACACACAGTCTACTGGCTTTCTGGAATTCACCTTGTCCACTCCGCTGCTGCAGTGTCACATTTCATGTTTCGACATGTTGATGATGATTTAGTTGCCATGAAGTAGTAAGAGGCTACAGACAAGTTGTTCTTCGTTTAAAATTCAAGCAGAAATGTGATTTAACGCTTGTTTCTACTTAAAGTAAATGTATTTTCAAGTTTTATGTGCAAGCAGTGCACATAAAATTGGAACTTGGATATGATAAAAGAAAGGAAACATTCTGTAAGACAAGCTCCCACATGGATGAGGTCATCAAAACTCTTTATCCAGTGAGGGGTAACAAGCACAAACATCACTCAGTTGTGCTACCATCACAAATCATCGCCTTCAACAAACAGACCCTGCTCATAATCACATAGCTTCCCTAATGACTCGCACACACTTGTGATAAGTCACTCACATTGACTCATTTCCATCTCCTGTCGGAGATGTTATTAGAGCTGGCTGGGAAAGATCACAATGCCAGGACACCAGCCAGGCCTGGACAGCTGACAGTACCTGGCCCAACAAGATTATAAATGTCTGGCAAGAGGAGCTGAGCTGAACTCTGCTGGGCACGTTGATAAGTTGGGCAAACTAGAGCAAGCCTAAACAGCAGAAATTTCATCCTGCATGCAAATAAAATCTAGTTTAACATCCAAGACATGTAAATAATACTTTTGCATGCACCCACGCTGTAGTCTGCACATTTACAGCTACACTACATAATATGAAGATTTACATCCAACAGATGAATGGGATGACTCCCTCTAAAACAACTGTGCAGTCACACTTCATAGATCATGTTGTGCAAACACATTCAGAGATACCATAAAGAGGGCATCCTGCATCCTGCATCCTGGCATCAAGCAGTAAGTGGGTGGACCTGGGCCTATTCTGTGCACCCAGACATACACAAGCAGACATATACATACTATATAATATACAGGGGTATCTAATTCAACGAGACACTCATACTTGTTGAGCTGTAGTACTGTTGGTTTACAAATGTAAAGAAATACATGTAAAACTTTGCTGTTTTTGCTCTCGGTCAGTGTGGCTGCAGCTTAATATACTGAATTCATCCTTTCCAACATACAAAACATGCTACGCATAAAAAAAAACAAACAGCAACTGGTGGAGCTGACACCAGAAGAGTGTAAATGCAAGTGCAAGATGGAAATGTAAGAAACCACAGGATAGGACTAGTTATGCGACTTGGACAGAGGTCATGTGGCAGAGGAGCAGGCAGTGGAGGGGGCCTCCCTGAAGTCAGGGCCCAGCCCAACTATGCATGTTTACCATAAAGAAAAACAGCCCATAAATCAGCTACCACGATGGAGTCTGAGTCACTTTAATATATTAAAATGAAAGGAAGAGCTAATCTGAGATTGAACTTGTAAGCTCTGAGCCCAGACCATCCATCAGGTGGGTCAACTATGCATGTTTACTGGATAATATTTAAAGGGTACCTGCCCTATTACATGTGTGATCAACAGACTAATGAGCTTGCTCTCAGATTTCTCAATTAATGAAGCCTTTGAGTGAAGAAGTGCTGAAATGGGAACTACTAAATCATTGTGCTCACAAATAATAAATAGCAAAAGATATGGTCACTCACCATTTCACAGTACTCAAAAACGAGCAGGAAGGGAATGGCCTCAACACACTGTCCGAGGCACTGGAGGATGTTCGGGTGCTGCAGCACTCTGTGACAACAACAAACTTTATATAAACTTTATAAAAATACCTTAAAATAATATCTAAGATTTTTGAGGAGATTAAGTGGGAAGCAACGCGTAAGAAGAAAGGTAGAGGGCGCTGCTACAGTGATGTCACAAAGCCATTTTTGTCCATATTTAGGGGCGTAAAGGTACACGTATTTGTACCAGACCTTTTTAGTACCCGGCTTTAGGTTCGGTGCAGATGTGTGCCGAAAGCTATTTTTAATAGCGGTTAACAGTAGGCTTGTTTTGTGTGCAGACCATTTTTTCAAATCTGAGTTCCCAAACAAACATATTAAGTGTCGGAGCAGAGCGCAGTGAACACACACCCCACACTTAGCTTAGCCAAGCCTCTGGCTAGCAAGCAGAGCTAGAAGACCCTCCCTTATCATTAAGCTCTCCTAATTTTAAACAAGCATTTTAATGACTTGTATTTTTGTCCTTACTGTACTGAAAATGACCCAAACTGTGACTTCAAAACCAAAGTACGTACCAAACCATGATTTTGTGTGTACCGTTACACCCCTAATATTTACTGTGTTCTTGCCGTACCACACATTCATTTGAAAAGTAAATGAACAATGAAAACATGATTCTGCTTACAAAAAAGGGGTTAGGGTGTTCAAAGACAAAATAATCTTTACTAACCTGTACGGATCTCCTTGCTGCAGGAAGTCCTTCTGCTCCTTGGCACTTGCATTAGCTTTTAACTCCTTCACCACCACTCTGGCTCCACCTGGATCGGTGTAGATTTCACTAAGAAGGACCTGATAATACATGACAACAGAGTCAGTGCATAAAACCTTTATGTGGCTCAGATGAGGCAGGCACTCTTCAGACT
>NW_018128054.1:924233-965819 GCF_001952655.1 Monopterus albus | reverse complement strand
TGGCCAAACCAGCCATTGCCAATCTCCTGGATATAACTCAGACTGTGACGTGCAACCTGGAAGCCTGTGGATCCCTCTGTGAAACCAACCATAAAATAAGAAGGTACTAATTAACAAGTTTCAGCTGGAGTTTTGGAAAAGTTTCAATGAAATGTGTTGATTTTAAGGTCTGCACAAACCTCAGATTTATTTAAATCACCAAACTGAAACCTAAAGTGCAATTTTGCTAAAAATGTGTTGTGAGATTTGACTGGACAGACATGGACACCATCAGGTTGTGCATACTGATTACCATCCTAATCAGATGTGTACCAATTAGAGTATATACACTATAGAATTTGTGTTACAAAGAGAGCTCAGAAAAAAAAAAAACAACCAACCTTCCATATATTTAAAAGGAATAAAAGGTTCAGCTAAATTCAGATGGCAGGAAGAGGGTGACAAAAATCCAGCTACTCAGCAACATGACATGTCATTTCTATGTGTTTTTAATATGTGCACACTTTCATACAATATGTTCTGACACACAGCATAATCCTGTGAGTGTGCATGTGTCTGACCTTTGATGCGCGCAGGAGGGTGGAGGTGTGGGGGTCCAGGCAGAGCCACAGGGGACACAGCGAGGGTGTACACCTCAGCTGGGGATTGCATAGAAGGCGTGTCCTCTGCTGGTGGGGTGAAGTCAATATCATCTTCAAGGTGGTCCTCAAACTCCTACATTAACAAACATCAGGGATGGGATATTACTGAGAACACAAAAGGTTTGTCATGATGCTACAGTAGGATACTGCATATCTAAATTTACGTCCATTTCAACCCATTCTCACTCTGTATTCATCAGGTGTAGCCTGCATGAGAACCAATGGAGCTGTGTTTCTCTGGCTACCTGCCAAGTGTGATTCTCACCTTGAAGTTGATCTCCCTTCCCTTGCAGCAGGTCACACAGTTCACTAGCAACACCACCAAGGCCACAAGTGCCGTCAGTGATACCACTAGGGACAGGCAGAGAGACACAATGTCTCCTGTGCTTCCACCTGAAATGAGAAAAACAGAGAAACTATGGTGAGCCATTATAGATATGCTTCAAAATTCATTTAGACAAAGTTAAAAGATGACACATAACAGTCTCATTAGGTTAGAAGCAGGAAAGTCTACGCATTTCAAAGTGACAACAAAAACACCCTGCACAGTGGTCCTAAAATGCAACTTCTTGTCTAACACTACTGGACATGCAATAATTCTGATTGTGTAAAGAATCAGAACTGGTTTTTTTAAGGCTTGACAATAATTGTGACTCTTGAGACAAAAGAACCCCGCTTATATCCCTCATCAGCTATTAGGGAGACTGCTGTGGGGGTTTCTACTGGCTGATGAGCAGCTGATGGTGCAGCAGTGGTGACAGCAGGTCGAGTGTCAGAGTTGACAGCAGCCTTGCAACCTACTGTCTGTGCTGCTCAGTGTTTGAGTTAGCCTTGTTCAAATATATGCTGCATTAGTGGTCACGTTTTCTGAGGTTTATCTTGCAATTCTGACAAAGGCGTCACCTTTTGCTAGCATTTCCACCTCGTCTTTCATTTCCCCAAATGTCACTGCTCATTTATAAACACTCATCTGAAGAGGCATGACTACTGGTGACTGCATCGTCTCATTCCTGCCACAGTGAGTAAACAGTCAGAAGAAATTCAAGTCAATCCCTCCCACTTGCAGCTTGAATTTTGTTTTTCATCATTTCTTTTCTCACATGGAGACTTGGTGGATACAAACACACATTTGTTTAAGTTATTTTAGAATTTCACAGTGATTAGAGCTGTTGCCTCGCAGCGAGAAGGTTCTGAGTTTGAGCCCGGGCTCAAACTGTTGTAATAAATGTAAACATAAGCCCACTGCCATATCTCAACATAGCACACTGTGTGTCCATGAATGAGTATCTACTGGAAAAATAGTCAGAGTTTCTGTGAGGCAGTCCTCCCTGTTCTTGCTCTTGGGTTTATTCTGTCTCCCACTGATCATAGCTTGTCAGGTACATCTTGTCTGCTACAGGGAGAATCAACACCTACTGAGTCTCCTTACAAATTCCTGGCAGATGAAAGCAGGTGCTGAATACTGTACATCAAGGCTACAAACCTGCTTCCAGGTGTCTCATGTTTTCAAAAGCAGCACATAGTGAAGATCTGAGTACAACTTTAAGACAAATCATCTGAGCCCTCTGGAATAAACTAGACACCAGACTAAGGCTAATACCGTATGTCGACACTAAACCACTAAACCTGAAAATGATGACTAAATTGCGTGTTCTGTCTTGTTGAAACACAGAGTTAGGTACGACAGAACAAAGGTTTTAAGTCTGACACCAAGCAGAGAAAGTGGGACATGTCTGTCACATTCCTTACCAGACGATGGGTCTAATTTTATTATTTGCAAGCAAAGAGAAGGGAGACAGATTTCACAGTTCTCCTATTTACTGCTTTGGCATCTGTGTCGCCAGACTTGAAAAAACCTGAAAAGATGGTGGAGATGCAAACTCCTCTCCATGTAAAAAATAATTCCAGATTAAGCCCCATGAACATGTCATACAATTCTTTGGTGATACAATAGCAAATTCAGGCCTTGTCTGGAACTGATATAACTAACCTGGCACCAAGTCCTATATTCATTAAGTCTGCCGTTCAGAATAAACCTGTGGTAAGCACTTACAGAGCTGAAAGGCAATATAACAAGAGACTGAGCGGCAATCTCACAGTCAGGTCTGGTCAGATGGAGCAGTTGTGCATCCAGACAGCACATCCCATCAGAGCACAGATGAGCACTCTCCAGGGAGCATTAGACATAATTCAAAGTGTCAGCCCTGATTGAGATTCATTTCATCTCTGTCACTGAACAAATCAGATTTTTTTTCCCTGCCTCTGAGATGAGATTGTCAATACAGCTCAGCCAGAGACACCACAGGCAACTGAACCTTTAGGAAAAGAAATAAACTGTAAACAGGTGAAACATTACTAGCTGATGGCTGTTTATATAGGATTCCTTCCACACCCTTCTCTTCTGTGCTAAAGACTGCAACAGAGAATCTCTCTGTGCTAAAATATTGACGAGGAAAGAAATTAAAGATTAAAAGGTTCATATTCTGGACACAGGCCCAGTGGATGTAGCTCTACATGGAGATATGCACTTAAAACTGTTAAATTAGGGTTTCATAACTTGCAATTTATCACTGACATCACGAGCAGTCTTATACAAGCTACCGGAGGTTTTATATTATTCTTTCGTGGTGTAGTTATAAGTGGGAGGCACAGGATGACAACTAAGGCACTCCAGCCTGACTGAATCTACTTAACATGCCTCAATCAAAACCACTGAGTGCAAAAAATTTGAATGAGGAGAATGACAAAAAAAAAAAAAATCCTCCTAAGGGAAGTCACCTCATCCATAATAGTATTACCCAATGTTAAGAAGCAACACTACAAGAATGATACATCCATAACATAAGAGGAGGAAAAGGGATTAAACACTGTAGCGATATTAACAGTATCTGATGGAAAGAAAAAGGGTCACTAGAGTGTGTGGGTGGTGTTTCCAATCACAGAAAAAGAACTGTTGATAAATGTGAGAGGAAATGACTAGATGTTTAACAATGCTGAAATAAGGTTAATGGAAAAATAAACACCTGTTTTGCACAGTAAAAGCTTTGTGATTATCACAGTCAGTGAGAGAGGCTTTGCATATGTTGGTAAACCAGTTAGAAATTGGTCTAAATCTCTATTAGGACACCATTAGTGCATCAGTTGAAAACAGTTAACTGGTACTCTAGGGGTCAACACTTGCTGCAAGCACTACTGCACTGTTCCCCTGTTATGTAGCAGCCCACTCCCCCCTCTACCAAACCCAGGTGGGTACCACCACAGTGTCATACGGTGAAAGGGAAACCCCTTACTGGGGTCTACTACTCTTCCATGCTAAAAGGATTGAAGATAAAAAACAAAAAAGACTGTCCCAAGACTCCCTTTGTATAAATTTATTTAACCCACATGCCCATCTAATTCCATTAACAAACCGGCACCATGTAGCCTACTGTAGTTTGATCCTGACGCTGGGCCTTCCCAATATAAAATACCCATGTTACATAATGTGCACTAGATTAGCAGAAATTTACAGCATCATGAAGCCAAGAGCGAGTTAATGATAAACCAGGACTTAATAGCCCTGTTCAAGTCACCTCTAAAATATGTTGTGTAGCCATTTTTCACCAAAGACTTCCTCCATTTACAATTACAGCTTGAAAAAAAATGTAATGTTTCTGCCATTGGCAGAATGCATTATAGAGAGTTTCACAGTTCTTCTGTAAAATCAAAGCTCAGCTTCCCAACAGTCTGGTGGAACCATTTGGCTATAATTGCAGACAGCCCTTGGATACAGACACCGCCTCTGTGGCTCAGCAGAGCCATAGGGTTCCAGGCAGTGCAGAACAGCAGCAGTCTGACAGAAAACAAAAAAAAAAAAAAAGGAGCTGGGTCACGACTGCTCTACATAGGATCAGTTCTCCTCAGTTAGGCCTTATCTGAGTCACGGGCTCATATTATGACTTGGCAGGCTTTACCAAGTGACTCAGTTGGTTTTGGGGATCCATACAGCAGGAAGCTGCCAGGTCTTATTTCAGTTCTGCTGCATATTTCAGTAAGCATTCATACAATTTTGCAGATTTTACCCAGAACTGTGTATAACATTGATCGCCTGTACTTTGAGCCAGAATGGAGGATGGCATTGCTTGGAGGAAATGTTTGAGTTTGGCTAAGATTTGTCTGTGTACTTAGATAGGAAACATAGAGCCTCAATGATCAAATGAAGAGCAGCAGCCAATACTTATGGCTGCCCTGGTAAGGATCCTTATTTACCAGGCTGTTTTCCATCATATTCAAACAATAAAAAAATCAACACTACATAGACTGGTTAACATCTGCATGCATCCTCCTTTCTAACATCCTGCAACAATGCAAAAACTGCTCTATTTGGGGTAATACATGTTAAATGAAGCAAACAACTGTATTAGAGACAATGGACTCTGGCTAGAGACTTAACCCCAGACAGCAAAATAAAAAATATACAACAGCAGCATCCCCTACAGCCTGGGATGTTAGTCATCGATCACCGAGCAGCGTAATGGATGGCCAATGTCCACCCTGACTAACACACTAGGCATGCAATTATCACATGACTGTTGCATTAAAGCTTACTAATCTACTTTTGCCCATGTTTGATGTGTGTAAACAGAGCTTTCAAACTAGCTTAGTTATTAATCTTATTTGTGTCATCTCACCCACAATCCATAACCTAAATCAAAACTTAAACAATCAACCATTACATTACCTGTACCTATCTGTACGCACTCACAAATAAAAGCAGTGAAAAGTGGGTCAAAGGACAGGTTGCTTTGTAAAAAAAAGCATAAAAATATTACCTTACTGCAGCATCACCTTCCTGTATGTTGTACAGTGATTAAGAAAACTATATTGTTGTTAATCATTAACTGGTTCTGAGCAGACTGAAATGTGTCATGTTTACAAGTTATCAACCCTCATTACAGCATTTGCATCTACACTTTATTTCACTGTAAAACAATCAAATTATCACATTATGCCAAGACACGAGACAGACGGTGTGAGGACACTATAATAATAACACCATATAAGTTATTCAAGGTTCATTTCAGAACAAGAAGATGTTCCATGCTGGCAGGCCAACATCCATTCTATTGCCCCATAAACTTGGTTATATGTCAATAACTGGACCAACCCTGCACCTGCAGCTACAATCGGCGGTATTACATTAACTCAGACGCATTGGTGCTACCGGGAAACTGTGTAATTCGTGTTAAATATCAACCCAACCCAAACCAAACTAGTCTGGCTTAATAAGTGTTTTCTGGACAGTGTTATTGGAAAAGTTTAATGTTCTTGTTTACCCGTTTGCTATTAGCTGATATGGAGTTACATTTTCCATTATTATTAAACATTTTACCGGCATATTTAGACAGAAATATTATTGCTATTGTGTAAAGTGTGCAAAATTTGTGACTACACAAACTACAGCCAGTTCGAGTCAACAATCTTCACGGGTTAGCAAGTAATGCAGCCAGGCTGTTGTGTTGTTAGCTGATTAGCAGCAGCTACACAAGCAGCAAATATTAGCTAATCGAAACGTCTGCTAACTAAGCAGCTGGATAAACAGGATTTGTAACTCAGTGAGGGAATATACAGTCGCTTAGCTTAGCTGTGTATCGGCTTGCAGCCAGCTGTCTTACCTGATTTGTGAGAATATTGAAGAGGGGCACCTTCAGACAGCCAAAACGCCGACAGAAAAATCCCACTGGCCAGCAACAAAACATATCCATGGCGGCTCTCCATAATCCAAGCTTAGCTAACAAACCGATAGCCAACTGGAATCGTCGTCCTAAACAACAAATGGCTGATCTGATGATAAATAAAGTGTTTTAGTCATTGACAATCATATTTTTTGTGTCAGTTTAGCGACTTGCTATTAGCCAGATAACTAGCTTCAGCTAGCATGTCAACCTTTTAGCTGACGACAGCAAATACCGCTACGAATTGTAGTGTACCGTTGTCCATTGAGACAAAAGTAGCGACCACCGTTCACGACATATCATATCTGTTGTGTGTACCCTGATATCAGTTAAATTAAAATAGTTACAGGAAATTAATCAATAGCCCTGACTATCATGAAACACCTATCCTCCAAAGCGCCATGTTCCTGTACAACGTCACATCACGGAATAAGGCGTAATACTTCAAATAATTGACAGCTAGACGAGCCAATCACAACGAAAAACATGTTGACATTAAACACACACAGCCAATCAACGTCAAGTCATATTAATAGTCATGTAAATCCAGTGCTTTGCATAAAAGCCGGAGAAAGCTTTTTTTTCCTTTTTTTCCCAAACATGTGAGCAATGTTATACTGATTAGGGCAGAAGATCCGTCAATATGAAATGTTTTTCCGGATTTACGGCCAACCATAAACCACCAGGATGTCTTATGTGGGCGAGACATCTGACTGGTGTAAAGAGGCTTAAAGCATCATTACTGATTTCTTGTGGATTTTTTCTTTCATGCTCTTTCATATGAATATTGCTGAATGTTAGATTTACTGGGGAAATCGATATTTAATAATCAAAGCAAAAACAAACAACAGAAATTGAACACTATTTTGACATCAATACCTACAGAGAAATGCCCTTAAACAGTTGGCAGTCTACACTGATCCAAATTAAAAACATATTTTATTAAATAATTAAGCCTAAATACACAAATAAATAAATAAATCATCAGATTTAATTATTATAATGATCTGTGTGTTTACAAGACAACACCAACATACTTCCCCTTTGTTTTTATTGCTAAGACTTACAATATGAAAATTATATTATAACAATAAAATTAAGAACATGTTGTAGATTGATAATTATTTATCTTATCTACTGAAAGGATCTGTGTACAATACACCTGCTTTATATTTTATATTGCTATTAATTCTAAATAGAAAGAAGTAATAGCATTATTGGTAGTAGTGATTGCTGTTGTAGTAGTAACTTAGAATGAACATTACATGAAAAATCTGCACTGTTAAAATGCATTTATATTTATAATTTTCATTCAATTATATTTGGTGCCTTCTTACTATGTCAAACAATATGAGTAAGAAAATTATCTGCTCTGATTAACAGTCTTAGTAAATGGTCTTATACTTGTATAGCACCTTTCTATGCTTTTACAGCACACTCAAAGCGCTTTCACATTATTCAGCCATTCACCTATTCGCACTCCCAAATTCACACACCGGTGACATCACTGGGAGCAATTGGGGGTTCAGTGTCTTGCTCAAGGACACCTCGACATGTTGACTGGACAAGCCGGGAATCGAACCGCTAATCCTCTGGTTAAGGAAACGACCCGCTCTACCTCCTGAGCCACAGCCGCCCCTGAAGGAGGAGGGGGCATTCTGTGGCGCAGGGGAAGTCTCCCTTGGTATGAGAACAGATAAGTCAGGTTGCTTCTTGCAGTCTGGATCACAAAGCTGCAAGAGAGTGTTGGTGGCTTAGGCACAAAGCAAAAGAGATAGTGATCTGTGCATCATAGGCTCTGAGAGTGTAAACCTCATCTGAAGCACGGTGAGTACCAAGCTTTTGTAAATTCATGTGCATGTGTGAGGATAGCTGCAGTTCCATCCGTGTTTGTGCCTTGGAACATCTCTGTTCTTATGCAGGGAAAATAAATGTTAAAATGTAGGAGAGAAAATGGGACGTTCAATTGTCTTTGTGCTTGTTCCATCAAGTTGCAACAACTTTCTCCAAATTCAGCAAATGCTTTCATTTTGTGAATGACTCGGATCATCAGACAGTTTTCACATAATTTAAACTTTGCTATATGATGAAATATCTTTTTCATGGCGAAAACAACAGTTTATGGAGTTGTATCTTTTATTAACATGGATGTACCTTACAGTCAAAATGGTACAGCCCAACTGTTAAATGGTACAACGCAGGCCCTTGTTTTTTGACAATGCTGATATAGCTGAAGACTACCTACAGAGAAATGATAATGCATCTATGCACAAGTTGTGACTGTTTCTATCTGACAGAGACTGTTATCTGACAGCAGAAAACACCTGCATCAGTTTCATTTACTGTCACTTTGCATTTACTCCATGCAAGTGTGTGTATATCCCCTTAGGCAGCAAGAGAGGACCATGGCATTTGCAGGGATGCTGAGTGAGGAGGACATCAAGGCTGCAGTCCAGGCTTGTCAAGGTCAGTCAGACAGCACACACACACTTGCACACAGGGTGAATACACTTTACAAGCATCTGATTGTAAACACAAGAGTACATATTTTACAAATCTATTTACATATTCCAAACAGAGAGTCACAGGCAATTTTAAAGCTACTCCCACTCCCATGGGGAATGATACTGTATGTTGTTCACAGGAAGACTGCAGGTAACCAGGCAGCCATGTGGCAGGAGAGCAGTTACCACCCAGATACCAGAGTGTTTACGTTGAGTGTTTACATAGAGAACATCAAGTCACACAAACTATACAGCCCTCACATCCCAGAGCACTTAATTATTTCTCTGTTGCAATTATTTCTGCATGACGAAGTAGACACTGCTCAGCTACTCTGATGAAAATCAAACGTCAGTGCTTATATGCTTTTTAATTTAAGAAATCCACCCTGTTAGCAACGTGATAGGTAAAATAACATTCAAACTTTGTCAGTTACAGTTCAGATTTTGCACATATTATTAAAAGGAATCTTTTTTTTTCTATTTTAAAAAGTCTTGAAAAACTAAATAGTCTAAGAAAGTGGGGATAGACAAATAACCTAGTGTTAAAGGTTCAATTCATCTATTAAAAGGTTATTTATTTTTATAAATTTTTAATTTCTCATACAGTGGCTGAAAGTTTTTTTCAGCAAATTCTTTTCATTTACTCATCAGTGAATGGCTGGATAAATATAGAGCTTTTAACATTTAGGTTTGTAGTGGAGCCATGAGCAATATTTTGTGTGCTTTGACTGTTTCAGTAGCATAATGGCACAGCCTATAATGGTACAAGACAGTGATGTGCTTCAGGGTGTATATTGGTAAATGTCATTGGTTGAAAAATGAAAGTCATCTGAGCAAATGAGTAAATGCAACATCTCTATTCAGCCCTTCACCGTTCTTGCTTTCTTGTCATTCTGTGACTGACCTCTCACTCCCACATCTCTCTCTCTCTCTCTCTCTCTCTGTCTCTGCCCGTGTAGCTCCAGGCACATTTGACTTCAAGTCCTTCTTTGAAAAAGTGGGACTGACTGGATCATCTGATGCAGATAGGAAAAAAGTGTTTACAGTCCTGGACCAAGACAAGAGTGGTTACATTGAGGAGGAGGAGCTCAAGTAAGGTTGCAGTGTGTGCGGTATAGATATGTGTGTAGGTAGGTCTGTGCATGTGTGTTACGTCCATGCTGTCTGTAATGGCATTTTTCAACTCACTGTTGGTTGTTCATTATTACAAAGGAAATACAATGTTTTCCTTAACATGTCTTAGGCCTGAGGCAGAGGTCAGTGCATGAAAGGAACAACATTTCTGTGATGAATGAATTGAGTAATATAAGAGGGGAGGGGTAGTGAGTGAGTGATGGGGGGAATGCTTGTTGCTGATATATATATATTTTTTGTCTACTAATCAGACGGTTCCTTCAGAATTTCTGTCCTGCAGCAAGGGAGCTGACTGTGGCTGAGACCAAGAGTCTGATGGCTGCAGGAGATAAGGATGGCGATGGCAAGATTGGGTTGGAAGGTGGGTGTCTGTAAAAGTTTTGTCAGCAAATGAGAAAGGAAGCCGTCTGTAGAGGAGCTGTCCACTATGTAGTGCTGAACTCTGTAAAAAAAGACAAGGAAATAAATAATCTAGTGTTTGTTGAATCATCTTTATTAAACATAATTCTGCATGACATTGTTCCACTGTCTTTTGGTTTCTTTTTTACCCCACAGAGTTCTGTATTCTCCTGAAATAAAGAAGTCAAGCATATATGACGGCAGCTGTCACCCCGTTTTTTCTCATGAAACTCCTGACATTCCAAAAGTCTGATGCGAAGCCCAGGAACCTCAGATATTCTGCACCTGCCTCTTGCTCTCCCTGTTGATGTGACACAGTAATGCATAAAATGTTTGTTGCACAAATAGCTAAAGCTGGATATTAGTTGTGTATTTAATCAGTCAGTCAGGTACCTGGAATGGATTAATAAATTTATTTCAAATTGGAAATCACTGTCTGCTGGCCTTTTTTTCACCTGCCTGTAAGGAACAATATATTAAGTGTCTTATTTTATTCTATGGCAGGGTAAAGGTAGTTAATTCAGGGGTTTAAATTCACTAAATCCGGAGTATAAAGTCCCTGCATCACTTCTGAAATGACCTTTATATTGACTAGATTTATAAGAATAATTAGAGCTCACTAAATAGATGAATGCATGACAACTCGACAGCTTTTTCAATAAATTATCTTGCACATACAGGGTCATTAGAGAACGCTGGCTCAGAATGGGCCAATTATGTGCTTTATTGAAAGGACTCTGGTGATTTCTGTTCCTCATTTATGATTCAAAACAGAATACTAAATAGGAATATATAAGTTAGAGTCAAAATTAGCGAATTTTGAGAAAACCATTTGTTTTAAATTGATGTTTTCCTTACTAGGACATGTATCACCTTCTGCTGGGCAGATTAAAAGTTCCTGTAGAAATATCCATCATATGGAAAATACTCATAGTTTATACAGAAACAAATGACTCAGATGGGTTACCATGATGACTGAATAAAGTGCAAAAGACCTGAGAGTCATAGGACACAAAAACACAGAGTAAAGGGCATTCTCATCTTTGATTCTGTTATTAATGTGAAAAACTTAGCTGCGTTTTGAGTCAATGAAATGCGAGTGAAGTTGTTAACATATTACTAGCTTGTTGATGTGTTCACACACACACACACACACAAACACAAAATAGTCTGATTGATAGGGGCAGTGCTCAGTATGAACAGCGATCTGGTGATGTAGGCTCCACAATCTTGTTCATGCTGGGGCGCTGAGTGCATCTGAAACTTGACTCACTACATGTAAAGTTAAGGTGAACCTTATAGAAATTTACTGTAGTCTAACATCACAGGACAGCATGGCAGAGGCTGCACATACACATCATATGAGATCTCAGAGCAGTGCTGCAACTCCAGTCCTTCACATGCAAGAACAGAAAGCCTGACTCCAGTCACCTGAGAAAAACTAAAATCAGTGTATATGAGAAAAACCAGACAATCACAGACAGTGCATTCAGAATTTTCAAATACTTATGTATCACAGAGTAAAGCATTGTTGGATTGGACAGGAACACTGCAGGTTCACATGAATGGGCTATATGGAAACATTTTACTGATACCAGTGGAAGACAGAATGAACAAACAGATAGGCTATATAAACTCTATCAATCACTCTATCACACAGCGACATGTCTCTAAAACCATAGCCCATATAACATTTTAATGATAACACCAGAGGGAGAAAGCCATGGTGTTTTCAAGGGCAGCATAAGCAGTTCTGACCTGATAGGTTTATGTTTCAAATTGATGAATTACATGTAAGAAAGTAAATTAAATATTCCCTCTGTTAATTAAGATCAGAATATCTGTCCAAATGGCCATAACTCCATTGTTGTCATTTGTGTGATGTGTATGTTTTTTCTCACAAACCAAAATAGAGGACATGACCCATGGCCTGTGCTCTCACACCTTCCCATTCTTTTCATTTCTTCTCAGAAGAAATTCAAAGCGTCAAAACCAGCATCTTAAATGTTGACTATAAATCATGTTAGTAGGCTACACCATGTCCTGTAAGTCAGCTAGCACTGGGCCTGGGCCTCATCAGATTTCGACGCGTCTAGCTATAGGCCTTTTCACACATGGCAGCATCCTCATTTGTTCACCTAAAAATAGGTCCAGGCTACTAGACACATTTTTTCAAAACCCATGCATCTTGGTATCTGATACTGAGACTCAAAGCTCTGTAAATGGTGTTGCTCATGGATATATAAGAGTGAGGGAAAGGGGCTTAACGCATTTACCCAAGTCCTCCTTGGTTTTCACTCGCCTCAGCACAGAGCAAAGGTGAGTGGGAATTGCACCCAGCAAAGGCTACAGACTCCTGGCAGATTACACTGGGGGGACAGGGATTGAGATAAGGAGCTCCCTGTGGACTGTACATTATAGAGAGAAATGGAACCAGCGCAGCCAGCAACTACACCGATCAATGGGATGATTCAATGGGTGCGAAAAGGAGGCCAAATGCAGCAATCTGATTTCAAAAGATCAACGTTTGTGGATGATAATTGTGCTATTTTACATTATCTTCTTCAACCGGATGAGAACAAAATCACACCTAAAGCTGCCATCGCGTTTGACATCACTGCATTTCCCCAGATGCGGTGTTTATTTCTGGCCTTTATTCGTGTTGCTGTGATTTGGCATCTCAGTGGGAGCATCATCTATCTAGTACCATAGCAGCAAAACGCTTTGGGATAAACAGAATCATACATGTACTGTGATCAGACATCCGGAGGGCAAAGAATAGCTCTTTACCCATTAAAAACAGGACCTGTGATGCTGTGTGGCAGGCTTTGCAAATTAAGCCAATTAAGTGGTTTGTTTGCGAGCAAAACAAACAAGTGGCTTTGAAAATGGCTGAGAATGAGACTCTGCCTAATAATGCGCCTGAATTTTTATTCTCTAGTGAAGCTATAGCAGGAATAGCATTGTTTAATACTTGCAAGTTGACTTTAGTCCACAGAAATGTGCTCTATGTTTTAGAAACATATAGCAAAACACCAGTCATTTGAGAGAAACCCTCTATGTGCCTCTCTAAAGTCATTGTATCTTAGAGGTCATAAAGTATGTGAATCTCATAGATACAACATTTCAGTCATTCAGAGGTTTGCTTTACTGAGGACATGTGCCACAATATGACCACTGTATAGGATTAGGCTATACTAACTGTGCTATGTCTTCTTTCCTCTCTAAGATTGAAATATGGCCTTCTCTGGTATCCTCAGTGATGCTGATGTAAAAGCAGCTCTGGACGGCTGCTCAGGTGAGCCTCATGGTCTTAATTTTGTATACAGTAAATGCACCGAATATATGTCTTTGCCCTTTTTTCCCACTGCAAACCCTAACCTAACAAATTGGCTGAGATCATGGTGTGCTAACCTCTCATTTTCTGAACGTGTCATACAAAGTGCCAGCTGCATTTATCGTGTTACATCAACATTGAAGCCCTGGGTTATGCTCATGCAGTCTGCTGGGTGTCAACAGTGTGAAAATGTGTGTTCCAGCTGCTGACTCCTTCGACTACAAGGCGTTCTTCAAGGCATGCGGCCTGGCAGGCAAGAGCGCAGATGATGTCAAGAAGGCCTTTCAAATTATTGACCAGGACAACAGTGGATTCATTGAGGAGGATGAGCTGAAGTAAGCAGGCGCTCAGTGCCTCAGTGGCAAAAAAATAGTAGTAATAAGAATCGTACACCACATACACTATTAATGTGCTATGTTTAAGTTAGGTCGAGATCAATCCGAAAACCTTTCTTTTATTCCTGATTTGTACATTGTGTTTTACCTTGGATTTCATCTGAGAGTCAAATGACACGGTGAATGAGAATAAAGAAGAAGGTTTTATGACCATGTATATTTAAATCCCTGTGGATTTTTGTTTTAAAACCTCGACCACAGAAACTGCTCATGAAACTTAAAGGAAAATTGTTCTATATAATGATTTAGTACAGATGAAATGTATGTCATCTTAACTTGTGCTGTTTGTCCACCTGTCAGGCTTTTCCTGCAGAACTTCTCCGCTGGTGCCAGAGCACTCACTGACAAGGAGACCAAGACTTTCCTCGCTGCTGGTGACACCGACGGTGATGGCAAGATCGGAGTCGATGGTAAGAGCTCTTCACACGTTTCTGTATATCGTTGACAGAGACATGGCAGAGACATTCAAGATTATATCTGACACCTGTTCTCAGTGGACTCCAAATGAATATGTTTTTAACATCAGGTCACACACTCTTTGACAGAGAATGGGTCCAGTCACTCTACATTATACCACAATGATGACATAATATTCTGAATACATTTTGCTCACTACTAATGGCAGTTTTATTCTACTTTCACAGAGTTTGCTGCCCTTGCAAAGGCATAAATTTCCATTGACCAGGACCCACTTCTTTTCATGGAACTGCAAACTCCTTGCAAGATTCAGTATCATCAGCTGAAAGAATATTTTTTATACCTTATTTATGAGTTGCCTGTGGACTATTTCTCAACATGGAACACATACTTTACTGTTACTGTTATTCAGATGTGTTATATGATTTGAAAAATGACCTGTGAAGCCTGTACACCATCTGCACATTTGAGGAAGAGTGATAAACCAGGAATAAATGCTCTTTTGGTGTAAAGTCATCTCATTCAGGCCAGTCACCTTTGCATTGGTCAACTGTGGTGTAGTATACAACCCATTGTCTTGACATAGCTGTGGCTATGTCAAGACAATGGGTTGAGGAGTTTCCACGTGCCAGAGTTGCTGACTACTCAGGAGGTGCTGAAAACCCATTGAACTGACCTGCCCAGCTCTTGTTTTGGTAATTGGTTAATGAGGAGGCGAGTGTAGCTGGACTCAGACCAGTAGCTGGCAAACACAGTGGGAACGGCTTTGCTCGCATACTTCCTGGATCCATGGAGGTTTGCAATGGATAGCAGCCACAATTAGTGTAATTATTCGATCTGATCCAAGGTGTTTTTCTCTCCACCAACTGCTATTTAGTCAATGAGATGATGTGCTATAACAACAGCCACCACTGCATCAGCAGGACATAAATCTGCTGCAAAGATGCAGCTCTGTATCTGTCTGAGAGGTTCTTAACAAATTCTTTAAAATGTATTTTCATTGTGGTGTTTAAATTATGTCACAATTTCTTTCACAATATTGTGTATTGGTCTAAAAGACATCTGAACAGCTTATTAGTTAAATTACTGTGCCAGTAGAAATGGAAGTTGTGAATACTTGGGGAACCTCAGGTCAGCAATATGTAAACCCTCAACTTATCAGATGACACTGAGCTTGTTACCATCAACCAGTGGTCAAAACACAGAGAGAGACAACCAAAGAGCAGTCTGGGGTTTCTTCGGGCTCCTCTCACAGAACAGTGCTGCCACCTGCAGGTCATAGCTGATCTCGCAGCCATGTACAGTGAGCAGAGCTGTCAAGTGCAATGACAAGAGTAACCCGATCTCCTTTGTTTGGAGGAGAAGGATTTGATTAACAGTAGGACCATTCTCCCAGTGCTTTAAAAAACTAAACGAACACTTAGAATAACATGACTGGTACGTAAAAATATAAAGAAAAACGCGGGGCTTTTTGCAGAAGACGTTTTTGATCCAAAAATCTCTCCGTCCACTTTGACTCATCTGAACAATAAATAACAGCAAATCTAAAATATTCTTGATTATGTGCAATAAAGTTGACATACCTGTCAAAATAGGACACTTTGTACTGTTTCCGTGCACCATAGTTATAACTGCAACGTGCTGAATCTTGATTTGAAAGACGCACATCCCACGTTTTACCATGTTGTCCAAACAGCAAAAGCAACATTCTCACAAGATGAAGTATAACAATAATTATTTATTTAAAATGTATTTTGCACATTCCGCATATATAGTCAAAGCACTGATTGGCACATTATGCGTAAATAAATACAGGACTACAGAAAGACTTTTCTCCAAACTCTCCAAGTAGACTCAAGTAAATACATGAATAGAATAGTCCAATCAGTAATCAACAGTGCCACACAAAAATTGGGAAAACAACCAATTAATGCCACTTACGCCAGTTCTAACACATGCGTGCTCAGTATCCACCCTTTTGGTTGTGTGTTGCCAACAGCACTTCCAATTCGTCCTCCTCAGCAGTGCACATGACTATTCTTAGCATCGGGGGACACTGAAGACTTCTTCAAACGCACCATTTAAGCGTCTTCATTTGTGAAACTTAAAATAGACCGCTCTCTGGCTACAGGACGATTTTTCACCATCCCTTCTCGGTGTCGCCTCAGATTTCGAAGGACCGAAACTATAAAAGGTCACCAGGAGCACCGGGATGATCACTGCAGTCGACTCTAGTCTTGTCTGTATCACCTGTATCCTACAAAGCAAGGACACCAGAGGTGAGTTTTCAATGAAAGGAGAAAAGAATCCCAGGATCCATGCAGCCAGACCCGCAGCATCACGCTGGGCATCTTTGAGAAAACATTAGCGATGTTTAGCAATTTAAATAAGGACTTTGCACTTCAGTGCAGCATCTAAAGAAAAAGATTCATTTTGCGTTTGCTGCGGGAGCCTCAGCTGCATGACGATGTGGATTACTGGTCAGATCTCCCACAGTTGCAATAGGGAATACGTGTCAATCTCAGACTTGGGACTTGGGAACGCAACATCAAAGATGCCATTCAGAAAGAAGTGGATTGAGTAATTTCCATTCTGAAATGTGAACAGTTTCTATTCTAATTTGGAATAATTAACAGAACTTTAAAAACTGTATTTATTTCTTTTAGCAACAGCTCAAACCATAATAATGGAGTAGCGCACTGCTATTGTAATGATAGTATGATCCATAACCTGTCTAATTCACTTTTCTGGTTCTGTTTACTATAGCCTGTATAAGGCTCTCCATTGCTTATTACTTAGCCATAATATGTCCAACGTTTAAAGTATAATAATCGCTTTTATTTTATTTCTGCAGATTAAAATGGCTTTCGCAGGTGTACTGAATGAGGCTGACATCGCTGCAGCCCTGGAGGCGTGCAAAAGTAAGTCCTAAAATGACAATTACAATCACACACACACACACCCCTGTGTAGCTTCTTGTCTAGCTACAATATTTGGATTTTAGTAACAGCTCTGGTTGATTTCAGGCCCTGACACATTCAACTACAAGAACTTCTTCCACACCTGTGGTCTGTCCGGCCATAGCGCCGACGACGTGAAGAAGGCCTTTGGCATCATCGACCGGGACAAGATCTGTTTCATTGAGGAGGATGAGCTGAAGTAAGACGCACACCTTTGGCTGCACACATCTCCAGGGGATGTGTTGCTTCCTTTGCTCTAAAGAGATACCAATCTTGCTGCTTTACTTTCGTGTCAGCCACATGAAACAATAATGTTTTACATAATGTGCCTGTAAACCCAGCTACTCTTGAGGCTACTCTTGCAGGTTATAAGGACTAAAGTAAAGTAGATGCGCGCGCACTCTTGGGTTCAGGGTGAAACCATCTTTAGCCATCAGCCTACACTTCCTGTCGTCCCTCTGTGACCACCTGGATAATGTTTTCAATGATGCACGTTATGATAGTATAGCCTACATCAGTGTGTAGATTAGTTACATCCAATAAATGATCTGGACAAGACGTTTGTATTCAGTGGATGTTTGTGTTCGGCAGTATTTAGATGGCACCTTGAGACTGTGTAGGAAACGTGATGGGTGTTGGAGTCCCTGAACTAACCACTGCTTCTGCGTGTGCTCAGGCTGTTCCTGCAGAACTTCAGTGCAAATGCACGCGCACTGACCGACGCCGAAACCAAGGCTTTCCTCAAGGCCGGTGACACCGACGGTGACGGCAAGATTGGCGTTGATGGTATGGACTGTGGTTAACTCCTACTAATGCAGAGTGATAAAGGCACAGAGTAGGAAAAGTCACCGGGTGTGTTTTCTTCTGTCTCCCTGCAGAGTTCGCTGCCGTGGTTAAACAATAATGGCAAGTGACCAACAACACCTGCTCTAATGGAACAACAAAGCCCACGTCGACCTCCCCCCTTTTCATCTGAATATACATAATTTTTATACATTTGCTTAAGAGACGTTTCGTCCTATGCAACACACTGTCCAAAATGATGATTGTGAATGTCGCTCGGTTGTGTTCATGTCTTAATTATGAATTTTGCTTATTGTAAAATCTATGATGCACTTTCCAGGAACGAACGAAAAAAGAATAAATATTCTTTTGCTACGGTCTCCCTGGAACTTTATTGTAAGCCTAACACTTCCTGTCTTTTCCATCTATGGACAACATCTTGCAAATTCTGCAGGCCTATCCCGACCTTTTCTCTTTTTAAACATGAAACATAAACCTGTCCTGCCAATGTATAAAAAGGAAAATGGTCTTTCTCTCTAACACACGCACATTTATTCAGAGAGAGAGAGGGAGAGAGAGAGAGACTATGTACAGTTATGCAACTCCATCCTGCAGCCACTAGATGGAGCTATGTCCATGTGCAGTGAACTGGGACCAAGCCAGAAACCAGTGGAAGGGTGAGGTTGGATACAGAGCACACCACAGTGACAGACTTCATCATTATTTCACACGACCTCATTCAAAACAACTGCACATGTCTATATAAAGCTTATAATTTCTAAGCCAGATTCGGAGTCAGGTGATCATCATACTAATACAACTTTACACTTCTGCACACACAAATATTAGGAGGATCATTTTTACTTTTTGCTAATAAATTTACTTGCTGGGACTGTTTAAATTTGAAGAATCAAATAGGACCTCCTTGACAATTAAATTCTCGGGTTCTCTTTTGCTGCCTGAGTGAGGTTTGAAAACAAAAAAGGAATGGAGATGATTAAATAATAGCCCAGTAACCGTATACAGTCTGGGACGTATCAACGTGGCGCATGAGATCATGCACGGTTGTGGGTACCAGTCTCTTTTTCACACACAGTCTGGAGGAGATAGATGAAGTTTCTCATTAGGCCGACCTGTTTAGGAGTCCACCAGCACGTCATATGTCGAGGAGCCCTATTAACAAGCTGCCACGGAGATTAGCCACTGGATACACACGCTTACTCAGTAATGACAGACGGCACGATGCTGCCAAAGCATTAAACAAAAAGCTACTTGCATAATCTGTGTGAAAAATTCATGCTCAAAGCACATGTTTTTGATTCCTATTACCTTACTAACAGCCTATCACCACTAAACCGTATAAAACAAGAAAAGAAAATGTTAGTTCGGTTCTCCTGGACCACACCTCGCTGCGCTACCGTGGATGTTGCGTTTGGATTTGTGCCCAAATTCAGCTGCGCAAAGCAAAAACGTATCCAAGAGGAGTCCAAGCTGTAACTGGTGCCAGAGGAGCCTCTACACTACCGATTTAAATGTCTGAATACCATTCAAAGGAGAGATTTCAGTTTGAAGTTTTTAATAGAATTGCACCAGTTTCTAAAAATACATTAGACTGATGTTCGAAAATGACAGTTATCTATTTAACATGAAATTTGCCAGTGTATAGAAAGTAAAGGGATATGCTGCTGCAGTGGACACTCCTCCAGGAATGTGCTCAGTGAGCCCGGACCCGCCAGCGGCCACAGTGTGCGACTCTATGCTCCAGAAAGACACAACGTGACCAAAAAAAAAGAACCAAGCCCCAGTAGAAATAAAGCCCGTACTATGCTTCATGTGAACACCCGGGACACTGCACATTATGCATCATCATCTCCATCAGAAACGACACAGCCACAGCAGGGGGTGACCCCTGGTCCCTTAATCAGCACCGTTGACAAAGCAGTTTAGCGAGGCTGGCCCCTGACAGTGTCAGACGGTGAGAAGGTTATACTAAAGGCTCAGGAGCTGTTATGTGTGTTTGGGGTTCTATTCGGTTTGGATGGAAATCACCTGCTGCGGCTCTGAGAATGTCCAAGGCAACAGCACAACAAACCTGACGTGGAAGCATTCAGTATAATCTGACATTTTCTATAACTCACCTCATAATAAACGCGTATTTTGTGTAGGATATGGTTCGGATGCGCTCGTTTTTGGACTGCTGCCTGTAAAAGGACACCTACGTGGGGTGGGCAGAAATAGCAAGCAAAGGGAGAAAGGACTGAGGGTACAATATGGTGAGGAGAGGAGGGGTCGCAGGAGGCAGCAGCGTGTGGGGGAGAAGAATGCGGTTTTTAACTTAATTTGTTATTTACAAGGGCGTTATGGATATCCCCGGTCTGGTGTCTGTCCATTGACTTTATAAATAGTAAAGGTTAATTAGTTAGCTGAGAAACTGGATCTGGGGCGGGCAGTTAGAATTTCCAGAGACAGGTAACTCAAGCAATCCCTATTATCATTGCAATCAGACCTATATAAATCCGCCTTGACTGGCAGCAGTCACCACATAGCCTCACCTCTCTGCTGCATCAACGACCGTCCAGAACCCCATAACAAGGTAAGTTGCTGTGTGGCTTCAGGGAGGTCGATTTTTACACAAAGTGCCTACTTTTATTAGTTTTAAAAAAAAGATTTTACATGGATGGACTCTCTGACTCATAGTGACCACCCTTTAGAGCAGTTTTAGAGGCTCTCTACTTACATGGCAGGTGAGCTTCACCCTTTCATGCTCTGTTACTGCACTGACTTCTCAGTGCCATTGTTGTCACCTGGACACCTTTTGCTCTCATCACTGTCAAGTTGGCAAGTTTTCTTCTGTACCTAACTAAAATGTGTTAATAATTCACTATAACTGTTCCTCCAACAGGATTAAAATGTCGCTCTCATCTATCCTTTCCGCTGATGCCATCGATAGTGCTCTCAAGGAATGCCAAGGTATCCTCTACCACATTATCATTATTGATTTTTTTCATTTGTGTTTTTCATCAGTGCTGCACAGTATTTCTCCTACAGCCACCAGATACTAGGGGGTTTCTCTAAAAGCCTGCTAGAGGATTGGAAAATTGGACAGAAATATCTAGAACATTCCACAGCATTCTGGATGTATGCTTTTATCAAGCACCGTGCGCTCTGGGCAAGAACATAATAAACTTTGTCAGATGTTTGTCTACACAATTTAAAATGAGGATATGTTGATACTACTGTGACTTTGCTTTATTCTAGCTCAGATGGAAAACTGACACTAAATACTGAGACTATAATCAACAGAAGGCAGAGCTGTCATTGCTGACTGCAGTAGACCAACTGTCTCTCACTCTGATTTCTATTTCTACTCCAGCACCAGACTCATTCTGCCCCAAGAGATTTTTCAAAACATGTGGCCTCAACAAGAAAAGCCCTCAGGATGTGAAGAAGGTTTTTGGGATCCTGGACGATGATGCCAGTGGCTTTATTGAGGAAGAAGAACTCAAGTGAGTGAATGACCGATTCATAAATTACAGACTTTTTCTTGTACCCAGGACCCAAAGGGTCAGTGGCTGATTATGCATTTCCCTCTAATGAAAGAGGAGATTAGAGTGCAGCATCTATATTTAGTTAACCTAACTTTTTGAGGCTAAAATATCATTCTTAATACTAATTCATATCGTTTAAATGCATGGATGATGAACTAATGTAACTCAGGTCTGATGAATACTGTAAACATGGCGTTGTCCTGCAACAAAACTCGCTACAGTCACATATGACTTGATAGAGCTGCAATTAAACTGAAAAATCATCCTCTTTACTTATATTCCATCAAGAACTCATTTGTGTACATTTTGGGGGGATTGTGTAAAGGCTTTGCATTAGTACAGACAGAACCTTAGCTTCGGAGCCTGACTACTGCCTTTGTGGTTGTTACTCTAACATTTTTTCTGTGGCGCAGGTTTATTCTCCAGAGGTTTAATCCTGGCGCTCGCGTTCTGACAGACAAAGAGACTAAAGCCTTCATGTGCGCTGCTGATGATGACAGCGATGGCCGAATTGGAGCGGAAGGTAAAAGGATCCACACTTATTTCATAGACTCAGTACATGTGCACTGTGCTCAGACAATTCTACATTTTCAGTTATGTACGTAATCTATAGTGGTTGTTCGGGACTGGTAACGGCAATAAGAGGGACAACTATATATTACAGTACTAAAGGAAGACACAATGTGAATTCTCTCTCTTTCATATTGTTACCACATATGTTAAAGTTACACCCGACAGATGAGGTAAATAATCAGGTGTCCCATCTGATTAACGCTACTTCTTTCTTCCACAGAGTTCCAGGCCATGATCTCATCCTAAACAGCTGGACTCATCCTGTCCAACCTGACATGACCCCCTCCAACTATATTCCACTGCTTCAAGGGCTCTTTTAGTGTCAGTCAACTATTTTCCATCTGTTAGATTAAATATTTTGATTTTTTTTTTTTTATTCTGCAAGACTTATTCCTGGCCACAGAATCCACATTCAGATTGTTTGTGTGTTTTGTTTTAAATCATAAAGTTTTATTTCCCCACATCAACATAATTTATCGCATTACTGAGAAAATAAAATAATAAAATCCAAGTCATGTGGTTGTCTGCATTATTTCTAAGTGTACTCTATGTTGTATGTTTTCTACTCTCACTTTTACAGAAAAAAACCCATTGAAATATGCAATAAGCACAAAAAATACCCTTAGGAAATGGGAATCCATATAATGCATGTACACACAGATCCAGATGTGCCCACTGTATGCATGAAACACACATGTGGACATGCAGTCACACCATTTCCTCTACAGTCCTTAAAGTTTCACTTACCCTTATGTAACACCACAGTAACTGAGAATGAATGTTAGAGAGTGTCAGGTATATGAGAAGCCTGACATGTCACACACACACAAACACACACAGTAGAGTTGTGTATTGTGTTACTCATGTTGTGTGGTCAGAAATCTGTTCACGCAATCATACTGTGGAGACTCACTAGTCCCTCTAAATCATGACATGTTAGAATGAAGTGTCAGGTTAAGGTGAGGTGAGGTTATGGTGAAGGCTAAGGTTAGGGTAAGTCAAGGTAAAGTAACCATGAGGAATGAAAACAAACAGGTGTGTGTCTGCGTGTGTGTGACCTTGATGACCACGTGAGTGCCCCGGCGGCTGGTTTGAGTGACACCTGCCCTCAGCTTTGTAATTACACCCAGCTGGACCTTGGTGGTGGTGTGTCTGTGTGTTTGCGTAGTAGGAAATGCATACTCTGCAGAATGCTAGCCTGAACCGCATCCTGTTGCCAGGTCTCATTGATAGCTCAGGAGTGCTTGCTCAGGATATGCTGAAGAATCATCATTATATTAGCCTCTCCCACATTCTCAGAAAGACGTTTGATCATATCACAACTCTGCATTCCTCCTCCAAGAAACTTTAATAGCACACTGTCGTTTCATTCTCTGCACTTACAGGATTCATGGGATTAAAATTAACAACCACCTCACTATTTGCCAAAATACAGACAAGCAGATATTTTCAGAGCTCCCAACTTAGTGCCATTTCAATTATCTGTATATCATAGGGAGAACCTGATTATTACAGTACACACCTGCTACTCGGAACTATGGGGCATACCCTAGTATTAGCATGAGGTCTTGGTCCCAAAAGGTAGGATGTATAGTTATACCTATTTCTGCTTGATTGAGGTTTTAAGAGTGTTCCTTCTTCCACAGGCCATGTAGCCTGTAAGGGCCTGTGTGTGTTTTGTCTAATTACAAATATCACTGTCACTCCAAAATGATACCTCTGTGCTAAAACCAATGATTAGTATTTTAATATGTAACAATTAGCAGCCATTTCATACAGTACAGGGGAGTGTGTGGGGGGGGGGCCCAGGCTACACAGCTGCAAGAGGGACAGGGGTGGGGAAGCCAGTAGGTGTTTGGTGAGTGATAAACAGAAAAGAAATGTGAGCCAACAGTATGACACTGACTGTTGATGTGTTGCTATGGGACTGCAGTACAAGATTCTGTGCCAAACAGGTTACCAGGACTGAAGGGCAGAAGGAGAGACAGAGAGAAACTGTTGTGCTTTTTCATTCACAGCTTTGACAACAATCCTATTTGGCTGACAATGACAATGAGCCAATCCCAGCTGCCATTCGGTGAGAGGCAGGGTCCATCCTGGACAGGTCACCAGTCTATCACAGGGCTGACACTTAGAGACAGACAACCACACACGCTCACAGGCAATTTAGAGTCGCCAGTCAGCCTAAGATGCATGTGTCTTTGGAGCGTGAGAGGAAGCCGGGGTACCTGAAAAGAACCCACGCAGGCACAAGGAGAACATGCAAACTCCACACAGAAAGGCCCTGGGTCAGCCGGGGCTCAAACCCAGAACCTTCTTGCTGTGAGGCCACAGCACTAACCACCATGTCGCTGTGTGGCCCCACACACAGACATGTTATTTAGTAAAGCAAATTAACAAATAAATCAATTAAGCAATATGTTTTACTAAATTATATGACAGACCTGGCAGACTTGTGATGTAGTAACAGATACCATGGAATTTAGTAGAGAAAATTAGGCTAAACAATCATCGATGTTTTAGTAAATTACATGACAAACCAGTCAGATGTCATGCAATGACAAATGTCATGTAATATAATAATAAACCAATTAATTAAATAATGTTACTAGAAGTCATCAAACAAACTACAGACTACAGTTTCTGATTGTCTGCAAATGGCACATAAATCTCACACAAGGTGGGGCATTTGAAAGAAGGCACATTTACCCTAGAGAGAAAAGATGCATCATGGGAAATGTAGGATTCAGTTTTTCATCTTTAAAAATCTGTCTCTTACAAGTCCCCCTTTTTTATGAATGTACAGTACTAAATTATAGCTGTGTTTAAACCCAACTGCTCCATTGCCAGCTCTACGGGGGGTTGCATATTGAAATATTGCATATGGAAAGGTTTGCTTTCCACTACTGAAGTTATTTCTAGTCAGCAGTCATTTTGCAAGCGTTATATAACATTTTCATATATCCTTTATAAGTTATTTGTTGCTGCCTGCAGCTTCCTTCAGTGCTTGCAGCATCACATTGCATATTAAGACTTACACCAGGGTTTTTCAACCAGTGGTCAGCAGCCCCCTGGTGGTCCACAGAGGCACTGCAGATAGTTCCTGGTGTTAGTGATGTAGTAGAAATCTTTTTAAAAAACAAATTTCCATGTATTACTTATTGTTTGTGAATGATCAAATTCATGCAAATGTATACAATTTAGAAAAACCAGGGTGACCTTCAGAATTCAAATACTGCCAATACGGTGTAGCCACCTCCAAACAGTGGCCCTCGGGTTCCTCCTTAGTCAGAATGGTGGTCCCTGGGTCACAAATTGTTGAAAACCCCTGTATTAGAGGAAGCAAAGCAAGCATACAAACCTAATTTTGATATTTAAACATTTTGTGTGGCTGCTAATACTGTATCAAGCAATACACCTGGATTAGCCTGTTGGTATGGACACATGCATCGCATGCTTGTCTGCTTGATGCTTCAATAATTGATGCCCTTGCTTCACTGTCACCCAAAACACATATCAAGAAAGGAGTGTCAGGCTCCCCTTACTGATTAGGCCTGTGTGAAACTTTAATGTGCACGTTTTTTGATTATCCTCCTTTTTGTTGTCATTTTTCTTAAGCATGTATCCATGCACAGGGCTGGGTGGGAGGTGAGCGTATGTTCGTTTTAATGCTCTTATGTTCTAATGTTCCAAAATGTAACAAAATATTGAATTTCAAGACAACAGCTATGCACCTCATCTTCAACTGACACCAAACTGATGTCTGCTGTGAATCCAGGGTCTACTGTGACAAACACCGACCATATTTTGACTCATTCCCAGTCTTTTGGAGTCTAGAGATATCAGAGATGTTGCTACCCGATAGCCTGACAGGGAGTAACATTGTAAAAGATTCAACTGCTGCATTTGGATGACTGAACAGTCTTTGTAAACTCTGTGCAGGAACTCCATCCATAATGCAGGGGATGACAGCCTTGCCTCTGTTCTCCAACAAGCATTAGTCCGTGTGATGTCTGTGTGCAGCTTCCCTTCATTAATGAATTATAGGCCATACACATATCAGTGGCTATTCTTGATACACACAGGGTATTCCTGGATGGTAATTTCTCAATTTCCACCCTGGCCCGACACCGAGTCTGTTAACTAGAATAATTTAAGTTTGTTATCTGAACCAAAAGCAACACCCTGCTTAAACTCTTGAGCAGCTATTACATGGACTGAGTCACACTCAGACTGATTAATGGTTGTTACAGAGAGGCAGACGGGTACTTTGCAGACTTTTCCAAGTGAGAAGGCAATCAGATAAGACGGCAAACGTCACCCAGGACAAACATGCTTTGACAAGTTGAATAATGGAGGCAAACTGCGTTGGTGCAGAAGACAAGTAAAGATTGTGTGTGTCTGGGTGGTGTTTGGTCAGTAAACACCTTATAATATCCACAAATGTCAAAATGAAACACAAACTTTATGGTGATAACTCTTTTTATCATTAAAGATTATTACTTCCGCTATTACTGCCAGATAAATAAATTCCCTTGGCACAGTTTTTTGCGATACTATGTAGTTTCATGTTGCTTCACCTTTTAGGAGCATACTTTTACACCTTATACAAGAAATAAGGCTGTACCTTTATTCTCCTTACAGCCACAGAAATAAATGTTAAACCAACAAACCTTCAGTAACAACATCCTTAACTCAGCCCATAAGAAGGCTCCACATATGATCAGTTCTTTCACGTTGAACGTTACGCACCTATGCATCTTAATTATGCGGAGATTCAATAGGTACTGTGTGTGTGTATGATTTGTAGGCTGTGTCTGAGGCACTGTAAGCAAGTCTTAGCAAAATATTCATTGCAGTCTATCAGTTCACACACTATGTCACAGACCAACTAAAACTGTACCTGAGTAACCTGCAGCCTGACAGACTTCCTTGTTCCTACATCATTTAAAGAACTACTTTGAACTGTCAGGTTTCAACTACCCCTGTAGTCTCAGTTTCTAACTCAGGTCTTAATCTGTCCATCGGAGCCAACCATTACCTCAGCAGAGCTGCCAACGTAGCAGACAGAAAGCATGTAAATGCCACGGTGCACTTTGGAAACATATGTGGGAGATCATTTTCAAGCAGTGTTGGGTTGGTGTTGAACTGGACATAATTAAACTAGTACTTTACCATGTTTTGCACAGTTGACTATTGAAACTACAATGAAAATGTATCTATAAAAGTAAAGAATGGTTTAAAATTTTTATTTTACCATGCTGCATGTGAGCAGCTTTTCAGTGTTGACTGGACATTTTCACAGCCAAACAAAGCCAAAGCCGTTGAATATGAACTTCGAGAGACAGCTGGAGCTGTTCATTGCAAGGACTGTTTTAGTTGTTGAAAGATATTACCCAGTTCTTTCAACCAGTAACTCTGAGAGACGACGCAGACCACTTGGATACATAAAAAATATAACCGTGCTGGTTTATTCAAAGGATCACAGGCAAAATTAACATCACACGTCCAGGCATCTTCCACCTCCAGTACTGCGCACAGGCAGCCCGGAAGATGAAAAGCCCCGAACCTAATAGCCTATACAATTTAATCACTTGGTTGGGCTAGCCCCATCCTACACAGGCAACGTCAAACCGTGACGTCACCTGATATGCCAGCTTGGCAGCTGACCAGAGCAGTAGTCAAAACATGGAGAAAATTAAAGTGTGTGGCTGTTGATTAGTGGTGTGTATCTAAAAACATACAGGACATTCAGGGACATGTCCGAACAGTAAGCCTCGGAAGATATTATGATTAAGATTACGGCTGAACATATCATGTTAATAACAATATTCATCCTGCCTGCAGACTCTTCAATCTAGTTGACCTTGGCCTAGATGCAGCCTGCAGAACTCATGACAATGAACTGAGCATTTAACAGCCTGAGCAAGACATCCTGGCTACACTAACATTTTCTGATACAACAGATCTCTAATCACTATCTATCTAACTAAGAAATTACCTAACATTGTTAAGACTGTACAAGTCCGATGGTACCACTCTGACAAGTAAGACAACCCGTGCTCAAGTCAGTCAAACAGTCTAAAAAAGGGGCAAGTTAAATATTTTTGATTTACTTTTTTTGGTTGTAGTCAGCAACTCATTTTAGCACAACTGCCTGAACACCAAAACAATAATTTATCAAAAACACTAATACTTCACAATCAAACGACTGAATTTAACTCACCTTCTCCAGATTAGGCTACCTGAATTAACCGCCATTAAACAACAGAAGAAGAAGAAGAAAATCGCTACCTGAATTCGCTTTTACTTTCACCGGATGTGACGTCACCGTGGCCTCTTTTCTGTCTGACGGACCTTGTCACCGATTTTGATGTGTATCAACAGCACACACCCCTAGAAGAGATCTGCCCTCGGGGTTTTGTTTTTAACAGTTTGTCGCTGACAGTGTCCGCCACCATGCCCATGTACCAGGTAAAGCGCGTTTGTGGGGGTGATATAAAGATTGATTTGCCAACCTGCATGTACAAGTTACCAAATATCCACGCGCAGCATGGGGACAGCTGCACCTCCGAGCACGCGCTTCAGGTAACAGTTAGCTAATTTTATTCCGACAAGTCTAATTTTTCATATAACTAGTTAATATTTTGCTCCCGCATTGTATTTTACGAGCACTCCGTTTGGTTTCTCTGCTTTCTCTTCTATCTCGCACTGTTTATTAGCCTGAACTGTCTTTAACTAAGCTAGCTGGCTAACTTAGCTTAGCAGGCTACACTGAGTGATTTCACTTCAGGCTGATGCAACAATGAACTTACTGCACGTTTCAACTGTCCAACATTTATACCTTGTTATAGAAAGTAATGGTGTTGTTAGAGGAGCGTGAATTCACTCTTTCTTACATCTGTGATATAAATAGTCACTAAAATGAAGGTCATGACACACCTTAGGAAACGTTTGCTTCAACTATGCAGTCACTGTACTAAAATGTAGTAAGTTTGTAGCCTTTTTGATGCTACATTTGATAGCTAAAGTTGTTAGGCACTTCACATAAAGATTTTGCAACTCGATGAACATTTTGTGTTTGTTAATATGTGTGCGTGCAGCGTTGTAATAATAGTTTAACACTCAAAAGGGGCCATTTTTCAGCTGGGTACATTCACTTTTGATATGTCAGAGGATAGATTTGCGTTTAGTCAGGTGAACATTAAAATGGGTTTTTAATATCTACATTGACTGTCATGAGTCTATCCTTAAGTACATACATACATTTACTTGCATAACATTTTCAGTGTAAAACGCTTACATATATTGGAGATTTTTAACAGTGTGGTATTCCGAGTTTTATCTGTATCTGGACACCGCCTCCAACTCTGCAGGATAGTCTGTAATGTTGACTCCCATTTGGGACAGACATTGTAGGGGAAACAGTATCACTTGTATAAAACCTACTGTACACAACTGAAACCCTGACTATCCCAGGTCTAGCCTGAAAAATCTCTTCATGAGGTGTCTGCTGCATGGCTGTGTTGTCTCTTTGAATGCCCACATTGTCAAGTCCCTGGTTTTAGGCAAACAGAGTGGTTTTCTTTGCCTTCCCAGAATGGCGACGTGGATCCAGCAGTCAAAGCTCTGGAAGCCAGGCAGGATGAGATCATGAGAAAACTGTATGAGCTGAAAGCAGCGGTGGAGGGCCTGGCTAAGACAGTGACCACCCCTGATGCGGATCTGGACCTGACAGTCAGCAGCAGCCTCTCTTTCAAAAGCTCCAGCTCCACAACCTTCAAAGGCACCACAGACCTGGACACACTACTGGGCAAGGTGAGAAACTGGAAATAATACTGATGTGTTTTAGTGATGCTGGAATGTTTCCTACATGAAACCATGCACATGTAATTTGACTCTCTGTTCTGTTTGCCAATAGCAGCCACTGCATGTGTTCTGCTCATACCCATCATAACTACTTATCATTACAATTTACACTGTAAATACTGTGCTAACTGGCACAACCTGCTCATAAAAGAATTTGTCTTGAAGCATATATGAGGGTGTGACTTGATTGCAGCCGGTCTGTGCAAGCTGTTTGGCCTAGTTATAGAAAGCAGTGAACAAATGTTAATAGATTATTTATTTAGGATACTGCTCCTATTTACCTCTGTCTCATTTACATCACAAGGACCTCGGTGCTCTCCGGGACATTGTCATAAACGCTAACCCAGCACAGCCACCTCTGACCCTGCTGGTGCTTCACAGCCTGTTGTGTCAGCGCTATCGGGTGCTGTCCACCGTCCATGTCCACTCCTCAGTTGCCAATGTGCCACCGCAGCTCCTGTCCTGCCTTGGTCCGCGCCATCCAGACAGTTATGCCCGCCACATGTTCCAGCTTGGTTTCACCCTTATATGGAAAGATGGTAAGGCAGGGAGGGTAGTGTGGCCTATTGGATGGGTCTGTATATCATTCTTGCATTATTGTTATTATAAATTAATACAGAAAGGCAAATGCAGTATACCTGAATCAGTTTATTAAGTTGATGCCACACAGTCTTGATACACAGCAACTAATCCTGTTTAATTACTAAATACTTTCTTGTGAGAGAGTGGTATGTGCTTTGCTTGACTTTCCCAAGATTCTGAAACTAGTAATAACACCTTTCACCCATAGCAACTACAAAAAAAACCTCCAAATAATTTTCGCTCTCCAGCCGACAAAATGGATGAACTGCTACTTCTCAGCAGGACAAACACTGACCTTTCATACTCAGCTGCCCCAGGTGTTAGTGAGGTGTCAGAACATCTGGCAGATAACCAGCATGGAACATAAACATCTAGATTACCTTCTAATTATTTGAGGGTACTGTAACACAGCAAACCTCGGCCAGGAATAATAAAGATACAGACATATTAAGTGTTGCACCAAGGAGAAAAACACAGACTGCTGCCACACCATATTAAAGGGCTCCTGCTGCTCTGTTCCCTGTGTGGCTCTGGCACTCTGATCACTGTCTGGTTCATCTTTGAGCACCTTACAGACAGAAACATGAGGTTGCATCTACAGACTGGGAAGAACTCACTGACACTGTGACATTGTACATTGGTTTTTGTGAGGGCATGAGTGGTTTGCAGCCACATTGAGGCAGCTCTGTGAGGCCAAGGGGGAGGCCTAGCAATGGAGACAGGATCCTGAAGAAGCCACACTGAAAAGCTGAAAAGTTGGTTTTCCTCCAACAAGACTGCATCACTGTGGAGTGGCCTGAAGGATAGCACCAAGTGCAGGAAACCAATTCCTCCCCCACTACTCTATAACTTATTACATTGCCCATTGAGTATTTGTTTCAGCCCCTGTTGCACTCGTCCACACCACTTGTTGCCTTGTTTACACTTTAATAAAATAGGTGATTTGGA
The DNA here is from genome assembly GCF_001952655.1 of Monopterus albus. Classification (NCBI taxonomy): domain Eukaryota; kingdom Metazoa; phylum Chordata; class Actinopteri; order Synbranchiformes; family Synbranchidae; genus Monopterus; species Monopterus albus. The sequence continues at coordinate 934,015 of NW_018128054.1, read as the reverse complement.
TCTAGACAAGTTTTTTTATTCATCATTGCTACATGTACTATATGTATCTATTTCTTTCCTATACTTGTATTTAAATAAATAATAGTTTAGCTGCAAGTCAATGTGTATCTTCCTGAAAATTGCTATTGGTACAGTGTATGAGTGCATTGAGAGTCAGATTCAATGATTGCAAAACATACTTGTCCAGTAAAGCTGAGATGAAAATTATGGACAGTTCATTGTGTTTTAGAAATGCTATTTCTAATCATTTCAAGTTTTGCATGTCCATTCATGTGAATAAACGGCATATTCACACGATCTGAATGTTGGGAATGCTTGTGTGCTAATGAGACATTTTTCTCATCTGCCCTATCCACAGTGCCAAAACTGCAAATGAAGTTCAGCATCCGGAACATGTGTCCCATTGAGGGTGAGGCCAACGTGGCACGATTCCTTTTCAAGCTGCTGGCTCCCTACCCCAGTGACCCTGCCCTCGCCACCTTGGTGGACAGCTGGGTTGACAAAGCTTTCCTCCAGCTGGCGGAGTGCGGTGCCAAGAAGCAAGCCGCTGTCCTGCGGGCCCTCAATTCTGCCTTGGGACACAGTGCCTGGCTGGCTGGCCCAGAGTTTTCCCTGGCTGACATCGCCTGCTACTGCTGTGTGCTGCAAAGTGGCTCCGCCTCATCTGCTCCTGCTAATGTCCAGCGTTGGCTCAAGTCCTGCGAGAACCTGGGCCACTTTGGCCCTGTCAAGCAACTTCTGCACTGAATGGGGCTATCCCAGGACCAGACACCAAAAGGGTGTCTTACCCAAAGTGAGAGATGGGCATTAGAATATTAAAGTATCCAAGTCATGTCTAGAAGGCCTACTAATGCTTTCTTCCTTACGGAATTAATTTACTGAACTGACAAAGACTCAATAGAAGCAATATGGTTGACAAAGTAACATAAGAGTATTGTCTTCACTATGCTGCACTTGTATTGTGAAATTCTTTTTGCAAGGGAGGAAGCATGAGAGGACTGTAGAGGCGTGGTGATGGGTTAAATCTAAGGTACTGATAGAAGTGTTTAGTCTAACACACTGTACACCTTCCACCCCACCCACTTTGTGCCTAACATGATCCTGTATGTTGACTGGTATTACTGGGTGACTTCAAAAGAAATACTTTGTATCGATTGTTTTTTCTGAAGTCATTAAAACACTTTGGATCAAAATTTGAACTGCAGCTTAGAGTCTAATGTTTTGGACAATCTGATCACTTGAAAAACTATTTTGCTGAAGTGACCGGACAGAAGGCATTTACTGAAGTGCACCTCTGTGTCCAACAGGTGGCAGGAATGTCATTTATAAGCTGAAGATGATTTCCAAACTTAGTCATTCATTAATTCGCCTGCTGATGCTGTACATCCCAGGGAAACACTAGACAAGCAGTTCTTCCATGACAAAGTTAACACTAAAACTCCACATGGGTTGCATGTCTCCTGAGCAGAGGATGACGGCAGTCAGCAAACTTATTCACACAGTAAGGACATAAGAGATGGAGCTGTTGTGCATTTAAGTTTGCAGTTTTAAACCAAACTTTTTCTGTTAGAGCCTGACCAATATGTCTGTCAGTAGTGCCAATATTTGTATTGCCATACACTGATCAGCCATAACGTTATGACCACCTGCCTAATACTGTGTACATAGGAGTCAGTGCTGCAGTTGGTTGGCACTCTGTAGCTCACTGTACATATTATGCAAATCCATTTGCTACTGTCAGAGCACAAATGTGTCAACCATCCAGACTGAAAACTGTTGGAGATAATATTTGAGACAAATTCAACAGCAACCCGACTCTGGGTATAATACCACTATAGCCGCTGAATGTTTCTCTTCATAGAGACCAATGTACAGTATTTCTTATTTTCACCTGTTCTAACAAAGGTTCAAATTAAATGGAATCTTTTGAAAAGGATGAATGAAATTATGTAAAGTTTAATCTGTAGTAGGTCGACATCATTGGTGAGACTTGGGCTGCGCTCATTCACTGTTTGTAGGTAGTAATCACTGCCGATCAGGAGACCCACCAAGACCTGCAGTGTGCGAGAAGCTGTAAGCCGGTCAGAGCCCGGATAGCTCAGTCGGTAGAGCATCAGACTTTTAATCTGAGGGTCCAGGGTTCAAGTCCCTGTTCGGGCGTTGATACTTTTGGGGACGACAGTGGGTAGAGCAGTCGTCTCCCGACCGGAAGGTTGAAGTTTTGAATCTCGGTGCCTGCAGTCCACATGTCGAAGTGTCCCTGGTCAAGACCCCCCCCCCCCATCATCAGCCATCACAGTCTGACTCTTGTTCAAGTCACTCAGATCCTTACGCTTTCCTGACTCCAACACATCAACTTCTAGGACTGAATGTTTACATGCTGCCTAATATACTGTACTACACACTGACTGGTACGTGTGTAATGAGATAATCGGTGGTATTCATTTTACCTGTCAGTGGTCATAATGTTATGGCTGATTGCAGTATGTTTTTCAAGTTAAATTTTCACCTGTTAAATGTCCTCGGTGCATTTCATGGACACATAATCATCTACTCATTTGTTATGGCTGGTGAAAAGAAAGTATTAGCTGATGTATCAGCACTTTATTTTACAAATTTGTAATGTCCTGTGAGGCGTGTTCGTTCTATATTGAAAAGAGAAGACTAATAAGAGGATATATATTTGACAGTGTGAAATTTATTATGCATTAACGTATCAAAATTAGCATTAACATGGATCTTCACTGTTTAGGATAAACAGAAAAGACTGACCTCAACTTAGTGGTATACAATATTTGTATGAAAAGGTGCTACTGTCTAATTGGTCCAAAACTTTTGGGGAGAAGCCGTGGTTTAGACTTAACTCTCCCGTTATTGGTCCTTCAGTCCGTCCGTCCTCCAATCGTCCTCTCTGCTCCAATCATCGTGGACGGCGCTCTAGAAAGGAGGAAGAATACCTGTACTACTTTTGTTTTCAACGAAGTGCTCCATATTACGCATTGCCTTCCGTTTCACTTAATTAAAACTGTTCTGCCTGCGTGTGTGTGCGCATAACTGTTCTCCCTTTGAAGCGTTCTCATCTACGTCTAATCTATTTTAATAAACTTGGAGCCTTACCATACCAAGACTCCTTTGGGTCCACCGGTCCAGAGGAACGATAAGTAACTATGAGCTCCCTTAGCTACAGCCATAAATCTTTAGTGGACCAGACTTATGATGTTGCATTAGTGTTTCAGTGACTCACAGCAAATATTTGACCAGTGGTTCAGTGAACACACAGAGTGATATTCATAACTATATAAACATAACAGTGACATATAAGTATGTAAACTTATGTGTGCTATAAAATAAAACCATTCTTAAGTGCATAAAATAAAAATCACCCTAACAGTCCTAATAATTTTCCAGGAAGTTAACCTGGAAAGAAGTAGGTAATTTGGTTCTTTGTACTAATAATAGTGAAAAACAGGGCTATTGTCATTTAATTTCTTTTAGCCAATGCACAGCAATTCAGCCGAATGAGCAAAAATGTGAAATTTGACTATAGTCTACCATAAAATTCAACATATATGAAGAAAAAAATCAAGTGAATTATAAAATCTGGGTTTAAAATGGAAGTGTTTTCCTTCTGCAAATCAACAACCTCTTATAAAATCAATGCAGCTAATTTAACTCAAATGAGACTTTTATAACCTTGTCTATTTTCTCTGTAATTAGTATCAGATTACATCGTTCTTTCCAGAAAACCTCTGCATTATTTAGAAATTAGAGACCTTTAAATTAAAGTGTTGTCAACATGTCAGTTCTGTTTACTACAGTGATGCTTCCTTTACACGTCTAGTGTGGTCTTTCTCTGCAACCAGTTGTTCAAACTGTGTTTTCTCCTTGTCAGCCGAGGTGTTGTTGAACAGAATCCCAGCAGCTCAGTTTCACGTCAGTCCGCTGCTGGGGAGTTTGATGTGAAGTCTGATCTTATGTGGCTGCTGCAGACAAAGTCACAGAACATCAGGTAACTAGGATGTGTGCACATGCAATAATGTTAAAAAAAAAAAAAAAAAAAAAAAAACTCCCAGTGTTTGTCATACTCTCTCTGGGCTGGTTCTGCATCTTCATGGGCGTCATGTTTTCGACAGCTCGGGTCCAGACAGCCTGTGTTTGAGTGTGTTTCTGTGCTCTGACAGCCGCCTGTTGGTCTCCAGGCAGCTGCCTGACAAGACAAAAGCTTCTAACTGACATCTGGGCACGTAGAAGGAATACACTTCGGAATGTGCAGCACTGGAATTTTGGAGTTTATGTGCTCTGATTTCTTTACACACACACACACACACACAAGCTTCTTTATAACAGTCATCCTATGCCAGTCCCACAGTGACAGTAATCTAATTCCTTCTGGTCTCCATTTGGTTTTCATGGGGAAAAAAGAGACACAAACAAAAAACTCTTTGTTTGTCTCTTTATATATGATATAAAACATACAGAAGATGCATTCTCACTGAACTGTAGAAAAAAAAACTAAGTGAAAGACAAAATTACTTCAGTTTTAACCCTGTGGCTACTTCAAATCACAATAGCACAGATAGAAAGATGCTTCTGCCAGTAAATTCAGTCCTTGAATGTCATTGTACATGATTGTCAATTAGATATTTTCATTAGGTGGGAGATATATGCTATGCCTATCAAGACAGGTAAGGGAGGAACATTACATCTGGGCTAAATTGTCTGAAATGAAATACTACTCAGGGTTTTCCTAATTGTAGCACAATGTGATTTGATTCGGCATCAATTAAAAGGCTGAGAGACAGTCACTGACAGTGTATTCACTCAGTGACCAAAGAGCACACGTTGCTGTTGTATCTCAAAAGCTGAATGCGTTCAAAGTAGTCATCGGTCAGAAAGTTTCTCTGTGAGGTAACCAGGTTGCCCTTCTGACTGAAGAGACGCTGGACGGGGGCCGTGGAGGGCAGGGTGGTGTTGTATTTGAGGAAAAGCTGCTTCACTCTGGGGATTGCGGATCTCTTCCATCACTCCCCGCTGCTGGATCTGAGTGGCTGGCTTCACAGGCCCGTAGCTGAAGAAATCATCTTCAGATTCAATGGTGGACAGATTCCGGCTGGTGTTGGCCTTGGCTACATTACAGGGATCCATCTGGGATGCCTCTGTCGCCAGCAGGGAGCACATCTCCTCCCTCTCAGAGGCAGCCATCCACCACAAGCGAAACTGAGGAGTAGTTGCTGTTGCAATCTTCGCCTCTGTGCTGGCAAACAGCTCCTGGAACCGCACGTCAATAGCCATTACAATGGCGCTGATGACATCACCAAAGTAATTTGCTGCATCTTTCTGCTCATTTAACTTGTTCTTCAGACTGAGCACAGTTGGGATGACCAGACCCAAGTAACATTTCTGCTCCGCTTGGAAAAGTTCAAGTGCAAACGCAAGTGGGTGGAATACAGTCACATATTCTTTCAAGAAGGCCATCTCCTCTGGCTGCAGGCGAGGGACCTCCAGGCGGGCGCACAGCTCTGTCAGCTCCCGCTCGCTGAGAGACACAATCTTCTGCACAGCACAGTACTCCACATTCCAGCGTATAACAGCAGGAACAACAAGCGCCATCTTTCCTATCTCCTCTGCTGCATCCATTCCAACCTGGAGATGGTGGCATTTGCTCCATATGGCAAAAACCTTGGCCATTGTACTGTAATGCAGCTGGCACATGGGCCCCTGTGACACAGCCTGCCAGAAGTCTTCTGTGACAATCTGCTCCAGAGTGTGCGATGCACAGCGCTGTACAGTGGGTAGAAACAGGAGCATGTCCTGCTCAGGCTCCCCCTCCAGGACACTGCTCACATTCTCATAGAACCCGATGTCATCGTCGCTTTCCTGGTTGTCCACGGCAAACTCCTTGAACACACTGATAAAGGGGCTGCCGTTGTCAGTAACCGTGGTCTGAACTTTACTTTCAATATTGTATGCCACATGGATGTCATGTATTCGCCCAGCAATGGTGTCATATGTGATCCTGCCCGGCAGCCGTGCAAACCCCAGAGCAGCAGATTTCCTCTCCAAAGAATCGGCGTCGATCCAGTGACAGGTCATCCCAAAGAAGCTCCTGTTGTTGGCCGTCCAGATGTCAGCTGTGGTGCACACGTACTGGATGTTGCTGAGCTTTGCCATCACCTCCTCCCGCATCCTGGAGAAACCCTGGTCCACCTTTGTAAACAAGGTCACCCTGTCCATGGACTTCAGCCCTTCAGTTAAGCCAGAAATGAGCTTCCTAAACCCAGGCTGCTCTAGCACATAAAATGATTGGCAATCCTCCACAATGAAGTTGAAGATTAGATCGTCAATCTTTGCTTGAGTCATGCATTTGGAGATAATCTCTGCTTTAAGCTTTTTGAGTTGGCAGTGCCTGCTTTCCTCTCCATTGCGCTCTTCTTTCTTTCTCCCCCTCTTGGCATCAGGACTGGCTTCACAGCCCAAGTGTGTTCTCTGAAAGACAAAACGCCATAGAGGTTTTGTGTTGGTGATGAGCCATTTTTTATTGTCTGAGTTTCCATCAGTTTACAAACTTCAACTGCAATCAAAAAGGAACTCCAAATAATACTTATGTTAACTTAAATGGTTGTTTTTTTCAGTTTATCTGAACAAAAGGAGCCTCCAGCGCTGCGACTTAGTAATCAGCATGCAGCTAGAATGTAACGTTATCAATCACGAGGGTCGCTATTCATTCACAGACTCTTCCAAACATTACCCTGACGGGTACCGGGGTATCACTACAGGGGTATGACTTTCTGTGACTTACGTCTAAATGTTTCTTTAGATTTGATGTTGACGTTTTCGACGTGGATAGCAGATTAACCCTCGGCAGACACAGATTACACTGGACGATGATATTTTTTCCTTGATCTGCCTTGTACGTGAAATGGTGGCGATAACGCCAAGTATGCATGGCCGATTTGGTCTCGCCGCTGACTTCATGGTGATCCCCATCCATTTCGGGCGCTGTCTCTACTGTTTTTGACGTCCTGAAATATAATAAAAGTATCGTAATCGGATTTAGTAATCGTGATTACACGTAAAGTAACGATGGCGGTAGAGAAATTCTGGTGAAAAGGGGCAGGCCTTTGTTCAGATGGTCCCCAGAAAACACTGAAGGTGTAGACACTGTCGTCACTGGTACTTGGGCGCATGCGCATTCATAACCCGGAAGCTCCACCTGGAGTAGCCACAATGGAACAATGCGCATGCGTTTAACATACATGGGCGTCCACGTTGTGACGCCACGGTCCACTCCTTGTGAGTTTTGCTCACATTCATGGTCGTTCTTGTAGCAGGATTTCTTTTTACACCAGTGTTGCTGCGAGTTGGCGCCACCATCAGGGCGCGGAAGTAAAAGTAAAAAAAACCTTTCAACTCTAACTGTATCAAGACCATCCAGTCACTTATAGCTCAGTAGAGATTAAATGATCATTTAAGGAGCAATTACAAAAAAATAGCCATGCATAGAAAAACTGATGGCTACTGAGCCTCGTTGTGCACTAAGGTGCATGTGCAGAGTTTGATATAGAAGGAAACAGTCTATTCTTACTCTAAACTGGACTGCAAGGTGAATTTAGCCACCCTGCTGATCAGATATACACCAGACTGACAGTGCCATCAAGCAGGAGGCACTTTGCTAGTAAAACCACCCAAGAAGTTCCTAAAATGTTTCCCCATCGTCTTGAAAACGTCTGGCTCTGAGAGGCATTAAACTGATTATTATTTCTCTCCTTCACTTCCACCATCATCCCTGTGAGAGCTGAGTTTGGTAATATTAATACATTCTGAATTCAGAGGAGAATGTCCACATTTATTTGTTTAGCTATAATATTTTCCTAAAGATTACACGCGTTTGAAATCCATGAGTGACCTCATTGCAAAATGAAATTTCACTTATACATATATCATCACCGAGATTTTGTTCTTTCTTTATTCAGCAGCACATCTCCTCCATTGGTTAGAATAGGTGAGGGTGGGCTCTCACTTAAAAGCCATTGACGTAGCGCTCTTTAGAAATGGGTTTTAACAGAGGCGCAGTCTGTGTAGGAACAGGGGAAAGTGTTTTGAGACCAGGAAAAGCGGACAAACGGAGAAATGAAGTGGTGAGCAGGTTTGAAGTGTTCTGAATTGGTACATGATGTTGCTGTCGTGCTGTCCTGCACGCTTCAAACCTGTGTGGAGCCCCTGAGTGGGCACAGCTGGTGTCCTCTCCAGCTCAAAACCATTTGGGTCTGAGCACCAGGTGAACGTTTCAGATAATATCCATACTTTTTCTTCGTCATCTGGGCTACACACACCACCTTTAGCAGAGGAGCGAAGAGTGTGGACACACCTAAACAAATATGACCAAAGGATCCGCGCCCTGACGCGCTCCGGTGCTTGCATGTTGGAACGGTGAGAGTGTGGACTAGCATGAAGCGCCATGGCTTGGTGTGACCGCGGGGTTCAAACACTGCTGGCCACGGTGGGGGCTTTTGCTGCTTTCAGTCTGATGACCATCGCCATCGGCACGGACTACTGGCTCTACTCGCGAGCGTACATCTGCAACAGCACCAATGCCACCACAGATGAGACCCAGTCACAACCCAAAGCCAAGAAGGGCGATCTCACCCACTCCGGGCTGTGGAGAATCTGCTGTATTGAAGGTGAGCATGCTCAAAGTCTAGTTTTACTTTGGGTCCCTATAAGCAAAAAAAGTGGGTAACACATAGACTACGGCGCTTTGCGTGGTAATTCACCACAGACTGCACGGTTTCCTGTTCATACAACAAATTGCTTGAATTCTTTCTTTTTGTCCGGTGAGGAATCTTTTGTTTCTCAGTGCGCACTGACGTTTGAGCGCACAAAGGGGCGCACTCCCTTTACGCACACCAAATGGATGGCATGGAGTACAACAAGAAAAGACCTAAACGTTTCTAACGTTATAGATCAGATGGAGAAAACGTAGATACACACAGGTCGCCTACGAATTTTAGCACCATGCTGAAGTGACAAATAAACGAGAAGCAAACGCACGGTGACCTGTTATGCGCTCAACTCAAGCTATTTGCCAACTGTTACATTGCATTGTTCAAGCATGGGCCCACACAATCAATACGGACGTGTTATAATCAGCAAAGGAAAGGGATGCAAGCCAGCGCGTCTGAGCCCATTCACTTTTAAGCCGGCCGCTGCCAGGAAATGTGCGCGCTATTAGTCTACTTTCATTCATGTCTTCATTGTATCCGATGCTGTTGCTTGGCAACATCGCTGAAATTGCTATGGAAACATGCCCGGTTATTTAAAAATAGATGACTCCGAGTTCACGTCATGTCCAAGAAAATCTGAAAAAAAACAATTTGGTCATAAAACATGAGGTAAACGCCCTCTGTTTGCCTTTTTCATCCCTTTGAAAAGTGTTGAATACTTTCTTTTTGCTATTTGGAAAGGAGATGCGCTGGCAGTGACGTCTTATTTCAGAAGCAGGTAGACACTCATTCATTGACCAATATCTTCTTTCCGGCCACCCTTTGACTTGTCTCCTCTTCCGTGAGTCGATGTGGCTCATTTGTTTATGGCACAAATGTTTGTTATGACGCAGAGATACATAGAAACAGGTTTAAATACATCTGCTGCAGGAAATAAAACAAAACTCCATCCATCCATTTTCCTCTGCTTATCCGGGACCGGGTCACGGGGGCAGCAGTCTAAGCAAAGATGCCCAGACTTCCCTCTCTCCAGACACTTCCTCCAGCTCCTCCGGGGGA
>NW_018128054.1:920745-922859 GCF_001952655.1 Monopterus albus | reverse complement strand
GAGGTCAACAGCTGCCCCACCTCCACTGCAAACAGTTTTGGCAGGGCACTGCTTCCCCCTCCTGAGGCGCCGGACAGTTTGCCAGAATCTCTTCGAGGCCGACCGATAGTCCTTCTCCATGGCCTCACCGAACTCTTCTGCTAAATCCCCAGAATTCCCTCCAGAATCCCCTGTTAAAACAAAACTCAACTATCAGAATGTTTTTAGAGAAAAATTAGCTTCATCAAACCCGCCGAATGCATACTGCTGGTATCATATATGTGCAATTCAGTGCTAAACACTGTTTTTTTCTGTAGAATACAGAATGAACATCATGTATGTTGGCCATGCATTTAGTAAGATCTTATCATTTGAAAATCTATGTCAAAGCCAGATTTTTTGCAGTAAGCTGCAAAATTAAAAACAGGTCAGTCATAAGCTCAGGCAGTCGCTTCAAAGATACAGCGGACACAGCAGATGTGTTGCAGTGGCAGGTAAAGCGAAGACACCACACATAAAAATGAAAATCAGAGGTCACACTTGTGCTGTGAGAGGGGAACAAAATCAAAGACTTTATTGTCACCTCCAAACCACTCATTTGGTCATTTGGTCATTAAACATCTATTCTGAGATGTCCTTTATGTAGTTTCCCTTGACAGGATCATCGTTTGTGTATTGTAGCAGTAAGATTATGTATTGATTTACATAAAGGTTTCTGGATCCGTTTTGTTTCTTCTTCCCTCAGCACACCACAGCATTTTACACTAGATACTTTTATTTCCTTTGTAAAGCCTGTTTTGGTGTTGGAACAGGTGCTTTTCAGGTGTTTGCACTTTACTGTGTGGATTGGTGAGCATGTTTTCATTCTCACTTTTCAAGCCTTAATGTTAAGTTCGCCACAGCCCACATATCTTGAGATATTCAGCTGTCATAAATGATTAAACTATTTCTGGGCCCGTGCTGTGGTGAAGATGGGCACTTTAGACACTTGTAAAAAATATCCTGGTGTGTTATGACACTTGCAATTTACTGGGAGTCATGCTCGGCCGGGCACCTGTTTGTGATGTGGACAGACTCACTGTCTGCATTGTATCCTCTGAGACCCTAAGAAACAGCAATAAATTACAAATGTCAGCCAGCTACTATGAAAAGCATGGTTTTTCCATCAGTGCTTTGAAGTAAATAATGAAAGTGGACAGACAATAGAGACTGAATTTATGTTGATGAGGTTGTAGACAAAAACCAGCTCTGTGCAATGAGACTTCTTGTGAAAACATACTTTGCTGAAGCAAAGGGCAGCCTCTCATATTTGACTCTCCGGTGCTAATAGTTTCACTTCTGTGCCTTTGCTTAAAACTACAAGCTGCTGGACAATGGCTCCGTTGTCATGGAAACTCATCAGTGGCGACTGCTCTGCGCACACACACACACACACACACATACACACACACACACACACACGCCCCTCTGGCAATAATGACAAACACACTGGGTTATTGATGGGGATGGAACTGTGTGTATCACAGCTACTGGGGAAAACATCACTGTGTTTGGTTGAACAGATTGCAGCAACAACATGTCTTTTTCTCAGTGACAACACATTGCTGTAACACACATAGCAGGTCTTTTCTCTCCTCAGAACCCTATAATGAATGTGTTTCAGTGTTTCTGGCGGCCTTGCTCCTTCAGCAGGCCTGCGTGGCATTTAAGGAGCAGGCAATAAGATATCAAATGGGGCTACTTTACAGTGAGGTCAACTTTTATGGAGCCCTTTGCATTGCTCAACAGCTGTTTTGATTTTTTTTAATCTTCCATTTGTTTTCCTACATGAATATTGTGAGGCCAGAGTAGCGCTCTCAAGTGCACCGAGTGCTCCTAATTTGCATCACAATAAGCAATGCATCAGAGGTTGGTACTTATGTATGACTCCAGTCAATAAAGCCAACTCTGAGCATGAGAAATAAGCTGATGAATAATCCAGTTAGCAGATACATATTTACAGTAAACATCCCAGCTGGTGGTGGGCCGGTGTGAGCGGCGAGGTAAAGAGCTGTTCTTCTGGGGGGCAGTGGATGTGTGTGCTTGTGAGGTGGCACTGTTTAAAAAAAAGGGGGGGGGGAGGGGGGCCATTTGCC